>NW_015151001.1:6037-11423 GCF_000732505.1 Cyprinodon variegatus | reverse complement strand
ATATATATCTATATAGATATGTCTATATAGATATATATATATATAAATATATGTCTGTTTTATTTACATTAGAATCAAATCACAACAACCCTCAAAAACTTGGTGAAGAAGATGAGCCCCTTGAAGTGGAGATACAGAGGAATATAGCCAATTAGGATAAACTGCTAACTAATTCAAAAGCTCTCATCCCCTTTGTGCCCAAGTGATTCTTAAATAATTTGCGGTTAGAAACTAATTGTAAATGATTGAGAAGATATTTACTCTCATAATCAGTGGGTCCCTCACGCTGCAAAATCAATCTTCAAATTATTTAAAAAATTCTTAAAATAATTGTATTTACCCTTAATTTGAGTAGGTAAATATGATGAACCTAAAATAAGAAACTTGGATATTATACACTGGAAATAAGAGTCTACAGTTGTTTTATCTTGTTTTGAATGTAAGAAAAAAATGCACTTTATTTAAGAAAATGACATAGATTTTATTTTTTTGCAGTGCAGAGATAGCCTTGATCACCAATCTGCCCCCCATCCCCCAACTATAAAAGTCTAACTCCGCTGCTGCCATTTACCTGCTGGAAACACAATCCCATTAAAAAATGTAAACAGATATTTTTTTTTGTGTTTGTGTTGTGCAGCTGTAGGGTCTGGTGCTGCTTTCCACATAACCCCGAGTTTGTTCTAAATCATTCCTGCCAAAACAAGATGAAAGCTCTCCAAAATGATTTTCCACAGATTGTGTTAGGAGCAGCGATGGCCGCACAGCAAACCGCACTGCTGTGTGACCTCTGAGCTCCCCTCTGGCAGCCAGCAGCCACAGTACTTCAACAGGGAGACAGGCTGCAGCTTCCAGACGCTTTCTGACAGTCATGACCCAGAGGATGCTGGAAAGATCTTCAAAAACAATCTGCAGAGAGGTGAAGCCAGCTTTGGTTTAACAGAGAGGAAGTGAACTTTCCTGTGCATTTAAACCTGACTCTACACAGAATGGACATTTACTGACTGACAAACACAAAAGGATTATTTTAAAGAGATGATCACTGGGAACCTCTAAGTGGTCATGGGAATCAGACACAGACATGGCCGTATCTTCTAACCCCAGAGGAGGGACATCAGAGCAGGTTTTGGTGGAGGTGATAAAAAAAAGTTGTTTTTTTTAAAAAGGAGTAGGACATGGACACGAATACTGCAGATGAATGAGCAGGGATGTTTTTAATGCTACATCCAGACACAGCTTTACCAGCATAATTCCTGCTGTTGAGAAATCAGGCTTTCTCCTTCAGGAGGCTGAAGCAGGGTAATGGCTTTTAGCCTAGAACCTGCAACCAAGGCATGGAGACTCTAGGATACAGGTCATTTCCCTAAACCTCATTTCCTTACCTTGGGCTGGGACCTCCAATGATGGGAAGCTTTCTGAGATCTTCTTTCTGGAATGTTAGACTTTATATAGTTTGTAGGTGACATGATGATTTATGCATTCATGGGTAAAGGTTGTTGCTTCCCTAAAGCCAATACTGATGTCTTACCTACTTGGAAAAAAGTTGATTCCTGTTTATATAGAAATAGATCCTGAAAACAGAATAACAGATAAACTTTATATATCATAATGGATCTGGAGACAGAGTTCTATGGTTGAACACAATGAAAGAGTGAATACCCAGCAAGAGAACCGTCCAGTAGATCGCTTCCGCAAGTTTTAACTCGATTTCTCTTTCAGTTTTCACCTTTTATCCTTAACTTTAGTCACATCCTCACTGACTCCTCTCCCTTAACACCTCCTGCTGACCTTCAGCCTAACGAGGTCACAATCCTAATTTAGTCCTGTCAGAAATTATAAAGATTTATGCATGTCTGGGATCATTTCACAGTTTCAAGGACATCTGAGCAGACTCTGTGACAGTGAAGCGTTTCGGCTGCTGCTCAGTCTGATGACAGTAGGTATATGGAGCAGATTAAAAGCACTTCTTTAGATAAAAGCCTCCTCATAACTCCTACTGAAGACAGTGGGGCTCAGAGTGATGGAGAGGAGCAGACAAGCTGTCAGCAGAGGCAGAAAGGAAGTTGGACTCAGGAAGAGATGATCAACTTCGATTTTTTAATTTCTGAGCTGAAAGCTGTTTCTTAAAGCTCCAGTTTTTAGGTTTTGAAAGGAAAAACCTGTAGATTTTAGTTGGCAGAGGCTGTTTGGAGGCAATGGGATACTTTTCTGTTAGTTTTCAGTGAGAGGTTCTGGATGGATCCAATAGTTCTGCCTCCATGTGAGGCTTTACCCAGATGCTGCCAGGAGCTGTTCAACCCGGCAGAAGGTATCAGTTTAACATGTGGAGGAGCTCCTTTCTGAAGTGCTCCCCTCTGACTCTACTTCAGCTAAACGACATGATGCTTCCGATTAAAGATGAGCAGATAAACACTTCCATACATCAGAGGACACGTCCTGTACGCCGACGCTGTGTGTGTTCGTGCTGGAGTGGCTCCAGCTTCTGATGACTAAAATCCGCTGCTGGTTGTCTTCCAGGCTTCGACTCCTACTTCATGTCGCGGACCCTGGAGAACAACCGCAGGAACGTGTGGTTTGCTGAGTACTGGGAGGAGAACTTCAACTGCAAACTGATGAGCTCGTCCAAGAAGGACGACAGCAGCAGGAAGTGCACAGGTCAGTGTAAAGAGCAGAGATATTTTTCATTGATCTAACATATTGACTTTATGTTGAATCAGATAATTTGTTAACTGATTTATGTACTGAAGAGAAACTGAGCAGAGAGGCCCACATTTATCATATCATTGTTTAATCCTTAGTCAAACTGAACACAAAAAAAGAAACAATGCAGAGATCCAACAGTAAAGAAAAAACAATATGGGCTTTTTGTCCTGCCGTGGATTTAGATCTGAATCCTGTGTTCCTGCATCAGACCTTTTCCTGCATCAGACCAGATCATGTATAAAACAACAGGCAGGTTTCCCTCAGACATGTTTGCAACACAATAAAAGAAAATGATCATTCCCACCTCTGGACGGGACACCATGGAGCACAGCTGGGAGCATTTCTCACTTGATAGAACAGGAACCAACCAGATACTTTTCATATGAATCTAAAAGGAATCAGGGTTTAAAATGATGCACTAAGGTTCCTATGTTTTCATTTTATTTTCTCTAGTTATTTATCTGTTGTTGTATTTTACTATAAATATTGAACGACTCAGATTTCTGATGCTTTTCTGGTGTATCTTTTATTCATATTATTATTTAATTAATTGCATCTTTATTTATTCTAAATTTCTTAGGTTGGTAAATTTCAATTTATTGCTTTCAATCAATTTTTGTTTTGGTTGTTTACTTATATGTAAATAAGATGTTTAGAGGATTGAAACTGATTATCACTAGATGCTCTCATTGATCTCAGCATTAGTGGAAGGATGGCTCTCCTTTACCGTGCAGCTCGTCCTGCTACCTGAGGACGAGCTGCACTGCAAAGCTTCGTCTGTTTCAGCTGTTGTGTCCTTAATAAAGACATTTGAACCTTCCTCGCCAAGTGATGGTGCTCAGGGCCTGGTAGTGTCTCTATATCTCAGTCTGACTTCTGTCAGTGTGCCCCAGGGCAGCTGTGGCTTCAATCTAGCTTACCACCATCAGTGTATGAATGACTGAATGGAAGCACTTTAGAGTCCACTGACTTGCAAAGTACAAGATTTGATCTCTTGGGACTTTTAAAAGAAGAAATAATTAATTTTTTTCTCCTGTTGGAACATTTTGAAAGAAGATACTGACTATTCAGAACTACCCAACATGACATAAAGGAGAGTTTAAAGGTTTGTGGTTAAATATATTTGTCCAAATCCAACCTAAGAGGAGCGAACCTGACAGGTCTTTGAGGAAGAGGAAGTCTTAATACCTGCAGACTCAAAATAAGATCCAAAATCAAGACACCGAACAAAAGCTCCCCTGAGAATCTTGCTAAAGAGATTCTGTGCTCTTTGTGACCTTTTAGCACCTTGATTCCATCCTTCATGGATGGACTCCAGCTCCCAGGCTCCTCCTCTGTTAATGAGTTTTTTTTTTCAGCAGAAGCTGAGTCTCACAAAGTCAAAGTTCACCTGGATCCAGTTTGAGAGGTTTATTAAACCTGAGCCTCAGTGATGTTTTTGGGTGCATCGGGTCCTGTCTCTGATTTGGGAACAGTTTGATACTCTTTGGACTCAGTGTTCTCTCTACCGAGGCTGTGGGGGTTTCAAACGCTGCATTTTAATGTTAAACAGGAACTCCTGAGCTCCTCTGGACTCCAATCAATGCAGCTCTGCAATTAGTGAGCGACTGTGGAGGTGTGAACGGGCCTGGAACACTAATGAACCTGTTCTATTTAGAGTATTGATTGAAGGCACAAAGGAAGGTATTATCTTGTCGGACCTATTTTTCTCCGTGTTGCCGAGCCTCGTTAGAATCACCCTGCTCCATTATTGGCTCTAATTTCCTGCTCTGACTGATTGATTTTGGAAGATATGAACTTTAGAAGCGTTCACACAGTCAAACCAATTAATTTGCTCCATCTAATTTATTGTCTGAATTCCCATTTCCCTAAAACGGTTTGTGTTCTCCGGTCTTAACCGTGACCCCCCTGCCCCCCAGCCCAAAAAAAAGACAAATAAGCCAGGCTGCCATTTGGACAATTAGCTCAGCCTGGATTAGTATTCTATAGACCCACCAGCCCAGTCAGAGCAAACAGAGACCTGCTCAGAGGTTAAAGTTTATTACAGTAAATATGAATTTATGACCAATAATCTGCCTGTTTGCTCACATGTAATAAACCTACAGCTCAGAGCCATTTGAAGCCACGTCTGTCCCTCAGCGATCCAGTCAGGCCTGCTGTGTTCTGATGCGCAACAACAGAGCAGAACTATCCAGCCTCCACATCAGGCCTGCCAAAGTGCCGCTTTCCTGCAGGTCTAAGAGGTTTCCCTGCTTCATCATAGCTGATTCTAATGACTGCAGTTCAGCAAAAGTCTGTTAATCAGCTATCAATGGAAATCAGCTGTAGTGAAGCAGAGAAGCATGCCTTTGCTTTGATCAGTGGGTAAAAAGTAGTTTAAATGTTTTTTTAGTGAGAAAGTCCACCTGAAAACTTCATCAGTGCAGTCAGTTCATCCAGATTACCATCCTGCCTTCAAATATTATTTCACTGTCAGAGCCGCTCAGACCCCTGTACACCGGGGGTGCTCTGTCACTAGGAATCCCCTTCAACAGCAGCCTCTGACCCGGTCACCTCTTCGCAGTTTGCTGTTCGCAGCGGCTGGAAGTAGATGTTTGTCATGTACGTAATCCAAACTGCAGGCACCAGAATAATAAAAGTAAATATGTTTTGCCACCAGATTTCGGCATTTTCAATTATTTGAGGC
>NW_015151001.1:0-5102 GCF_000732505.1 Cyprinodon variegatus | reverse complement strand
ATTTTGAAGAATTCAATGCCTTTTAAGACTTTTTAAGGACCCGCGGGAACCCGGCCCTGCCAGCTCCCAGTTCAGCTTCTCTGATCGATAAATGTGGCGCGTCAAGCAGCATAAGTTCAATTTTTCCAACTCTAGCAGCTGCTGCTTCGCAGTGTGTCCCACGCGTCAGATGCTCAGAAGCTAGTGAGGTTTCTGCTCCTGCTGCTCAAAACCTGCTGCAGGCCCTTTTGCTGCGCCTTGATGCATGTCAACCATTGACTTTGCATGTAAACTAGCTGCTTCTGCTGCCTCTGCTGCTTTAGGTGTGAACATAGCATTATATTGACAGTTGTTGGTGCTCTTTTTATCAGTCTATTTTGTTTTGTTTTTTGTTGTTGTTTTTTTTATTTTAGATTTTTCCTCCTCATCAAAGTAACTGTAATTGACAGTTTTGCTCCCAAGTGTCGACACGAATTGTTGGTACAGAAAAAATAGAGAAACTAAATAAAGATTCCATGTGGCTGTATGTACAGCTGTTTTTCTGTTTAAAGAAAGAAAAAGGAAAGGCAGGTTGTAGAGGTGCAAATTAAAGATCAATATTGAAATAATTGGGAAAATGAATGAAATTGTTGAAGCAGAACTGCTTCAGTATGAGTTCATTAGCAGGTTCATGTTGTTTTTGTTGGACATGATGAATCATACAGAGTTAGCATCCTTTTTCTCTCAGGCGTCTGTTTCCATTTCAGTGATTTACAATCAGAACCTAAAGTTGAAAATGATGCTTTATGTTCAAAAACTTGACATTGTACATGCAAATGACCTCATGGCAGCCAGCAGCCATTGTGTTATCAGTTCAATGCATCTCTCACTTAGATTACACTGTGCTGTTTTTATCTCTGGCATTTCTGCAGGACTCCCATATTTACTTTGTGTCGGGTGTCATCCATGGGAGCATTGACAGACTCCATGAATTAATTCCTTATTGGAGCTGATTTGGTTTGATTCTTACATTGATATATTTTTTATCTACACCAGGTTTGCATGTAGCCTCAAAGTTGAGGTCAAGTTAATGGTGAGAAGAATGATTCATCTTTGTGTTTTATTATCTGTGGTGTGCTTTAAGACTGAGGGTCATGATCACTGCATCCCAAGGGTGTAGGTTTGATCTGAACTCTGGTAGGGACACTATTGGCCGGGTGTCATTGGTGCTATGCCATATGCCCTTTTTTATGCTGGATGTGAGCATCCGTACTGATTAGAGGAATTCATTGTTTAAAGAGAACAGCAGCATTTTGCTACATTAATAAAATGTTATAAGCACTACACTCACTAGATGCTGTTTATCAATGTTTGAAGCATCAGCGACTCTGATCAATGTGGAATTAGGACTGTTTTCCACTTTGAAAATGGTTTCATTTGAACCACTAAGACAGAAGGTACATACAGTATTTACTTTTGAAGATATAGAATTGTGCAGAGTTAAACCCACTCTTATATTTTTACCTACTATGCTCTCTCTGTATCAAGCAATAATACATTCATTAAAATATTAACCTCACTAAAAAAGTTGAACATCTGGGCTGTAGTTACTCTGTGTCGCACATTTCATGTATTTTATCTGGGACTGAAAAAATGAATCATATTACCGTATTTTCACGACTATAAGGCGCATATAAACGTCTTTTTTGTCCCTCAAAATGCGCGGCGCCCTATAGTGCGGCGCGCCCAATGTGTGTTGTTACTGCGGACAATGTTGAGACCGCCATGAGAACGTTAAAGGGGGAAGTGTGGGCGTGGATTGTGTATAAAAGAAGAGGTATGTGCTTTATGCAGAACTCATCATCTCCTCATGGAGGAGATGATGAAAGCGTGGCTGAGGGAGGTGAATGTAAGGAGACCAGGTGGTTTTTTTCCACGCATCACCATCGCTGTTAATCTGTGACTCCATGCGTGCCCATCTCACAGCCGATGGTGAAAACCTGAAAAACATGGTGAAACAAATGAACGCTGTGCTCGCTGTTATTGGTCTGACAAAGGAACTCCAACCGCTCGACATCGGTGTGAACCAGCCGTTCAAAGTAAGGCTGCGTTCACGCGTCTGCTGCTTCATTTCTGCTGCTTGTACCAGTTAGTTGTGACGCGCCGCCCTATTTTTAAATACGCAGTAGAGGTAAAAACAAAAACCTTTTTTTTTCTTTTTTAAAAAAAAAAAAAAAAATTTTTTTTTTTTTTTTTTTTCTTTTTTAAAAAAAAGGGGGGGGGCGAAAAAAAACCGGCNCCATCCATCCATCCATCCATCCATCCATCCATCCATCCATCCATCCATCCATCCATCCATCCATCCATCCATCCATCCATCCATCCATCTTTTAAGGTATTTGCTGAGGATCTTTAAAGATTTTCCTGCCAAAAAAAAGAGACCTTCCTGTGTAAACAGATCTCTCATGGCTTTCTGACATTTAGAGGAAGAAGAAGTTGTTCCAGATACAAAACGAGTTGAGAACGTAAAATGTTCCCTTGAGTGAAGCTTCTCTTAATCTTCAAAACAGGCGCCTTGTGAATCGTTTTTCAAACGCTGCTGCATGGCTCACGGTGGTGACACACACGACTTTCCCAGCGAGATGAATCACATTCTGTGCTGCTATGAACAAGGGAGCGAAACGTGTCACTTTCCCTCAAACGCTCTACAGACTGCTCCCTACGTTTGATTCTGAGCTAAAAGCCTGAAACACTGGCAGCAGCTTCTGTGTTTCAGCTATAAATACATCAGAGTTGATGCTACGACACGCAGCCTGAATAGATTCCACTGAAGCAGCAGGTCAGAAACAGGAAAAGTAGGCACATTCAACCACGGGAACAGCAAAGCTCTGTTTCCTCATATCATTCTCTGCATCCTCTTTGCATTAGATGCAGTCAGAAATAGAGATAAACATTTGAGCCCTTTAGACATTGGATGGTTTACCTGAATTTGGTGTCTCTAAATCTTATTTTTTTCACTTGAGCAGAACAAAGCATTCCCCGTCCTGCAGAGTCCAGACTCTCTGTCAAAACATCAATATGCTCTAAAGAAGTGAGTGGAGCTTCAAAGTCATCATTTCTTGCTGTTTGTGTCCCAATTAGGGGGATGGAAGTCAGTCCTGACAGGTCAGAGCAGCGGAGCTAAAAGTGGAGTCGGACAGATGCTGATTAATAGCGTCATTAAAAGAAGACAAACTGTGTGTAAATGTGCAACAGCTCCATGCTGGATCAATACCGGTGAAGCAGCAGCAGAATCTCCTTTCTGCTGCCTTCCAGGCTTCTCTGTAATATATGGGCTGTAATTAGCTTACGTCTGAGGAGAAGCGCTGTTGCTGGAGTTCAGTTCATCTGGAGCGTTTCCTGCATTAAGATGGATCTGAGGTTCTACCTGTCAGTTCTTCTCTGAAAAACTGCCACGATGCTGAAAGGTTCATGTGATTGGAGAGAACCGAAATTCAGGACAGGACTGTAGATCAATCCTGCATCTGATTCTGTCTCAGTGAATCTTGGGTAAAACGAAGACTCCTTACCTCGGATTGCATCATCATTCCCATTCTGCTCACCTGGGCCGAACTCTCCCTGCTGACTCAACTAAAGCTCCTGTGTTTAAAAGATCATTTCAGCTCATTGCATGTTAGGAAGTTCTTAAGTTCGGTTCTAATCGAGATCGGAAAACGCTCTGACTGCAGTTAAACTGATGAATGAAGAATCACATCATTATCCAGTGAGAAGAAACCCTGACATCCTGGCGAGACGTTCCAACCCTTCACATCCCCTTCCTCTGGTGACCAGCTTTAAAGTCATGCCTTGGATTAATTCTTAATGTTAGGTTGAAATGGATCCTTAACTGGATCAAATTGTTATTGACATTTAAGTCAAATCAACCTACATTCAGTCATAATTGTTGCTTTATAGCATGTTGCATGAATCATTTACAATACCTTTTCTTATAATAATAACTAAGTGAAACTCAAATATCTACAGAACAAACAGAAAAAGTTAATACGTTTATTTCTTATAGTCATTAAGCAGGTGTAGGGGATAATTATCTTTACCTTCTAATTATAAGTGAATGATTATACCAGGCAGAAATTGCAGACAGTGGAGTCGATGATGGCAGGACTGAAAAATGTTAGATTTTGCATTCGGGGACTTGTTTTTTTGGTTTGTTTGTTTCTTTTCCCCACAGACCTAATAATTACTTTCAATTCACTTTTAGTCACCACACACGGATAACATAGAGCTGGCTGGCCTGCCAGAATTAAGGCAGCTGTAACTGGGAGAGTCCCAGTTCTACCACCCAGTTAGTTTAGAAAGCCTAGCAGCCAGATCGGCCTGAGCTTTGCAGTTCCAAAAACACATTTATAATCACTGTCATGCTGCTAAAACAGATTTAATGATAAGTTAATTCTAAACTCACCACTTATTTTTATTTTTATTACACTGTCACAAGTACAGAGGAATGAAATTCACTCCCTGCATTTAACCCATCCCCTTGGGGAGCAGTGGGCTGCCATTTTGCGGGGCTCAGGGAGCAGGGTGGGGTCAAAGGTCTTATCTCAGGGAGCCAGAGTGGCAGTCTGTGGGGGTGGGACTCGAACTCAGAACCTCTGGATTCCAAATGCAATGCCCTAACCACAGCCACCACTCCCCCGAGATGAATGAGATGAAATGGTTTAGGATGTATTTTCTCATTAGAAATAATCTAAAATGTATTTTTATTAATATTCAAAGCTGTAAAAATTACATTCGTACTCTAACTTTTTTTGGTCCCTCCAGAGGAACCAAGGCTTCAGAAAAGTCTAATTGCTCTAGTAAATGTGTACCGAAACACAGAAAAAGATGAAAAGTCTAGAGGTCTGCAACCTTTCAAAATACAAATATCCATTTTGCCCTGAGTCCAGTTAAATAAGATCTGTTTAGACCAGCAAATATTACATGACCTCTTAATAAAACACTACATATTATTTTTGTTAAATATCTGCTGTGGGAAATCTGTTGCCATTTTTATAACAGCCATCAAGTTTCTGTTCTCTAAGTTTAAAAAGTGGGATAAACGTGTTTGTAGAATTTTCAAGCTAATGTAAATAAAACAGACCGACATA
>NW_015151000.1:593135-596019 GCF_000732505.1 Cyprinodon variegatus | reverse complement strand
TTTAAGGCTGCGTTCACACTGCAGGCATTAATGCGCTGTTCCATTTTTTTTGTTTAGGAAACCTGATTGTTTTGGTTGGTTGATCACATTTCCAATTATGTCATCTCCTTTGTGAACTGAATTCATTCAACTTAAGTGTCACAAAGGAACATGAAATGTGAACGGCAACGCAAAAAAAATCAGATTCCACAAAGAATGAGAATTTCCTGCTTTGTGAACGTAGCCTGAGATTCTTCAAACTTCCGCTCTGATTCTGTTCCCTGTCCTGATAGGGATGCAGCAGCAACACTTCCCTCTAACAGAGAGAACGCTCCAGCAGGAGCAGACTCAGGAAGCCGTCTGCCTGCACTGATAGCAGAAGCCGTTTGCTCTGATAACAGCATTGCTCACTCTTCGCTTCCCTCGCCAGCTCTACGAGATAATCAGGAGAAGATTTCCTTCCAGTCGTCATGGAGGACTCAGGGCTCTGATTCCCAGCGGTGCTCAGCCTCTGCTGCTGCCTCCAGGCGGGGCCCTGTGGGGGCCTGGCTGATCAGATGTGCCTCTTTAACTCGTTTTATGTCGAACCAGATCCTATAAAACATCACTGGAAGGTTTTATTACAGGGCTCTGACACCTTTACTTCTTTAAATGTCCTTGTTCTGCTGTTCGCCACAGAAATCATCTAAACTAAGAAAGGCCAGCGGCTCCTGTGGGCATTAGCAGCCATAACAGGAAGCCCAGGATTTCCTATCCTCTCAGGTGTTAATTTGATGGGCTGACACTGACCATCCAATGGGACCAGTCTGCTCAGAGCCTGTGCTCTACCTTCTCTGCTGGGAATACTGGGAAATCAACCCTCTGCAACAGCTTTAACTTCTTTCTTGAAACTAGTAAAAGAAGACATCTGACACGATCACTAAACATGAGCAACCTGTTTGCACCCCGATACTCACCCAATCACTCACACAACTCTCTATCCTTGTGGGGACTCTTCATAGACTTCCATTCATTCAGCCTAACTGTGACCCTTAACTTAAAGCTAACAGGTTGCTAGATAACCCTAATCCAAACTAATCTCTGTTCACACCTTAGTGCTGAACCTGACCCAACCCCAGGGGCGGATTTAGAAAATTTGGGGCCCTAGGTAAAGGCAGGCAGGGGGCCCTCTGAATGGAGAAGACAGTACATCAAACAGACCCATTTTACAGATAGAGAAATGTTAATAGAATAGACATCCGTTATTTGTTCTAGATTTTGTCCCTCTCGCTAGGTAAAGCAGCTAGATTTGGCGCTAGGAGCTTCTTTGAAATCAAAGTGCTAGAGGGGTCTGAAAAGTGGCTAAATAAATAAATAAAAATAAATACTAAAGCGTTAGGGTGGCAACACTGCTCTTCACATATTATATTCGTTCTGATGGCGTTATAAGGAAAGGATTTCTATAATTTTTTTTATAAACATAATAAATGTGAATAAATAAGGAATAGTTGTATTAACGATACATATAATAAACTGCATTTTATGGGGCCCCTAGGAACTTCGGGCCCTAGGTAACTACCTACTATTGCCTAATGGTAAACCCCCCTGCCCAACCCTAAACCAGCATTGTACCCATGGGAACCAGGCATTAGTTCCCAGAGGAGCAGCTGGTCCCCACAACGTGCTATGATTTATGGAAAATGATCCCCACAAGGTGAGAAATCCCCAGCCAGCGCTGACTGGAGGATTGTGTGTGTTTGAGCTGATGAGGGAAAGAGCCCACAGGGAGGCGGGTGAAAACAGAGTTTATATGGATCCGTCCTGACCTCCGGGAGCCGCAGGAAAAGTGAGCACAGCAGAGTTTATCAAATTACTACTGATCTCTGGTGACTGAGTGCCCTTCCAGGCAAACACCTCAGAGGGAGGAACTCTGTGATTCATGGCTCCCTACTGCCACCAAGTGGACAAAATCTCATCAGTTCATCAGGGTGGTTTTTAAGAAAAGCGAATCTATTAAGCTGATTCATTGTTTCTAATTTCAGTCCATTATTTCATTGAAAAATGTCTAGAATTTATTCCCACAGCAATTCACCCATTCCCCAAGCAATTCCCCTGGAATGAAAGGAGGAAAGAGAAAAACAATATTATGATATTTGCTCCTTAATTCATTAAACAACAACTTTACATCAGTCTGGTAACTATTTACATTATTTACAGCCATCCTTTCTCCTCCTTTTTTATCCCTCTTCTTATCACCTCCTTCTTTTCACCTCCTTCTTTTCACCTCCTTCTTTTCTCCTCCTTCTTTTCTGCTCCATATTTTCTCCTCCTTTTCTCCTCATTCTTTTTACCTCCTTCTTTTCTCCTCCTTTTCTTCTCCATCTTTTCACCTTCATATTTTCTCCTCCTTCTTTTCACCTCCTTCTTTTCTGCTCCATATTTTCTCCTCCTTTTCTCCTCATTCTTTTTACCTCAGTCTTTTCTCCTCCTTTTTTCTTCTCCATCTTTTCACCTCCATATTTTCTCCTCCTTCATATCTGCTCCATATTTTCTCCTCCTTTTCTCCTCATTCGTTTTACCTCCTTCTTTTCTCCTCCATCTTTTCTCCTCCTTCTTTTCTCCTTAATCTTTTCACCTCCATCTTTTCTCCTCCTTCTTTTTACCTCCTTCTTTTCTCCTCCTTCTTTTCTGCTCCATATTTTCTCCTCCTTTTCTCCTCATTCTTCTTACCTCAGTCTTTTCTCCTCCTTTTTTCTCCTCCTTCTTTTCTGCTCCATATTTTCTCCTCCTTTTCTCCTCATTCTTTTTACCTCAGTCTTTTCTCCTCCTTTTTTTCTTCTCCTTCTTTTCTGCTCCATATTTTCTCCTCCTTTTCTCCTCATTCTTTTTACCTCAGTCTTTTCTCCTCCTTTTTTTCTTCTCCTTC
>NW_015151000.1:591615-592336 GCF_000732505.1 Cyprinodon variegatus | reverse complement strand
TTTTATACTTTAAGTAAATTTACAAGCCTGTACTTTGTTACTTTTACTTGAGTAAAGAAGTTTAATCAGTACTTCCACTTTTACCAGAGGATTTTTTAACACAAGTATCTGTACTTTTACTCAAGTACGGAAAGTGAGTACTTTTGCCATCTCTGGCAGAGACAGAGTGCAGGAGGGAGCTCACCTTGACGCTGTGGATCTGTGGAAGGTTAACGCCAGGATAAGGCTGGAGTTTAGCTTCCACAGAGACTCACAGACCATGGAGCATTTTATTCAGCTGTGGGGTTTTAACAACATTTTATGTTCTGTGTCAGATGAAGGAAAACTACAGTTTAACATTTCATGATTTTTAGCCGACACTTTACCTTAATAGTGATTTTAATGTAAAATTGTGACGCTGCGGTCTAATTCTGCATTATGAAAAATAGTGATTTGCAATATTCATGTTTTAATACAACGGTACGGAATTTAATTGTATTTAGTTAACTAAAATATTCCGACACATTTTTTTCAAAATTCATGGTTAATTGTAAAGATGTACTCATATTTGTGCAGGTCTTTCCCTCTGCAGGACGCCATTTCTCCTCTTGCTGAATGAGTTTGCAAAGTATTCTGGGAATCTACTTTGCTCCAAGGTCAGCTCCTGACCTCATTCAGTCTGAGGGATAATTTAAGGGATGGAGGGCACTTCCTCCTAGCTTTTACAACTATTGGGACACAC
>NW_015151000.1:583224-587381 GCF_000732505.1 Cyprinodon variegatus | reverse complement strand
TTCATACTGGTAGAACATCTCCAACAGCTTATTGCAGATGTTGAAGGACCTCGGTCTCCTCAGGAAGTCCATCCTGCTCTCTGTCTTCCTGTGCAGGTGGTTGGTCTTTGTTAACCAGTCCAGTTTATTTTCCAGCCACTCTCCAATCCAAGGCCTCAGCCTCCTGCAGTAGTACCGGCTTAGTCTTTGGTCCGCTCCTCCCAAAGTCTATGACAACCCAGTCTGTCTATGACCAGCTCCTTCATCTTGGAGATGTTGAGCTCCAGGTGGTTGGTGCGGCACCAGGTGGTGAAGTCCTCCACCAGACTCCTGTCCCTGACCATGATACACCCTACAATGGCTGTTCATCCTTCTGGATGTGACACAGCTCAGAGTTGTAGCAGAAGTCTGAGGTGAATAAGAAGTGTGGAAGAAAAATAAATTACATTAGGATTTCTTCTCATCCGTTATTGGCTACAGTCAGAACAAACTGAGTCGCCGAGCGGCTGATTAGGGGAATCCTTGTTGACACGTTCAAAAGTTCAGTCCAACATGATCAGAATAAAAAAGTTGTACTAATGATGTCTAAGTTGAACTGTTTAACTAGAACAGTGGAAGGCAATCCTAATCAAATGTGTTTTTAGTCTTGATTTAAAGGAACTCAGGCTTTCCGCATTTTTACAGTTTTCTGGAAGTTTGTTCCAGATAAGTGGATCATAGGAACTATTTTGGCTTCGTTTGTTTCTTTGTTCCCATTAAATAAATGTTTTAACCGCTAATGGGCCGTTTCTCAATCTGTGTACTGGTGCGTCCTCGTGTCCTCGTGAAACGTCATCCTCCTCAGCCCTAGCACTGTTCCAGTTCACTAGAACAGCAGACAGAGAACGGACAAAGTCCCCAGATGTTGTTCTGGCCCCTCCCTCTTTACCCAGCATGCATCAGAGCAGCATGCATCCGTTCTCCAAATTGACAGCTGTCCCAGCATGCAGCTTCCAGGTGAGCTTCCGATATCTGTAATCGGATTACATAGATCTGAAATTCATTTCTAGACATCCAGAATGTTTATTTTAGATAGGACTAATGTCAATTCGGATATCTGAAGGTAATAGCCCAAAAAAAAAGAATGGGTATCGTTATTTGTACTAGTAAAAATCACATTTAGATATCTGAAGTATTAATTTTAGATAGAAAATTCAAGTTAGAACTTACTTGTACAAATTTGTGTCTAAAGTAATTAAAATTAAAATTTTGCTGGTAAGAATGTAATTATGCTTAAATAAGATTCTAACTAGGATTGTTGCAATTGTGACCGATAATAGAAACTAATAGAAATGTGACTGTCAGCCTGCCTATTTGATCTTAAAATGGAGCCTCATTATTCTTTTGAAAGTTAGTCAAACAATGTTTTTAAGTATCTAAAACTGCATGTTGGATCGGCATTATTAAAATGTTGATATCTGAAATTCCGATTGAACTAGTCATATATCATTATTTGATATCTGTAAGGACATTTCTTCAATTAGAAATATATGTTTGATGTCAATAATTGGATATTTAGAATATTATATTCATTTTTGATATCTGAAATAGTAATTTTGACTAGCAGTAAATCTATTATTGAGATCAGATTCAGGTTTAGATAGGAAGAATGTTATTTTAGAGATCTAGAAATAAAAGCCCAATACACATGAATGGAAACTGTGACGTCATTTGTACTAGTAAGAATTACATATTAGATATCTGAAATGTTTATTTTGACTAGGAAAAAATACTTTTGAGACATCGGAAATATATATTCAGTCAAGCTAATAAATGTCAAAACGCATACTTAAGATTTGTAAAAATTTCTAGGCGTCTGAAAGTTTATTCTTACTAGCACAATTATATGTTTTGCATCCTGAAATTAAATTTTTGTAAGCTAATATGTAATGTAGGATATCTATATGTTAATTTCTGACTAGTGGGAATTTTGTTTTGACCAGGAAGAATCTTATTTTAAAGATCAACAAATGGAACAGAAGAAAGGACAGCGCTTCTAATAAATGTCAAACGGGCTGCCATACCGGACCAGACAAAGCTCTATCTTCATTGGTCAGAATCACCTGTGACGTTTTCTTCGTAGCCAATCAGAGAGGCGTCATCCCGGCGGTTAGCGACACTCAAAACAACATGAGCGGAGAGAAGAAGATGAAGGTGTTGGAGCTGTTCTGAGGAGCTGCCATTACAGACATAGATCTGAGTGAGTAGAACAGCCCAGCAGTGAGGCCGCCTCCCCACCGAGGAGCCTTCATTAAAGCAACAGACCCGCTGAAAGCGATGCTAACTTCTGTGGCTAAGCGATTAGCATCTGCTAGCTGCATGAAGTTTAATAAACACAGAGGGAAAAGAGGCTGTTGTCCGTTAAATGAATAAACACCTCACCCACTGATCTCTATCTGTTCACTGAATTACCCGAAAAAAGTGAAGCCACTGGCCGCCATCTTGGTACTCCCCACTCCCACTGAGACGTGCCATAAAAATGCCTCCCTGTGCAGCAAAACATTCACACTGATGATTAGCCTGAGTTATCCACCGACACTGAGTCTGATGTTAGGAAATAGGAAGTAATTCACCGTTAAATGTTAATTTAGTCATTCTTTATTCAGTGGATGATGCTGGAGTTTTTGGTTTATTTCATATTTAAAAAAGTCATGAGCTGAAATATATAAATATACTAATATATTGCTGGTTATATTGATGAAAAAATGAGCAACATTTTGAAAGGCTAATGCACAGACACAGCATAGCAGTATATGGCATCATTAATGCATCATCTGCATAGAGGGAAATACTGCAGCATTAACAGGCATGAAGTGATCATTCAGTCTGGATGTGAAATCTGGAAATGAAATGTAAGATCAGCTGATTGTGGAAGCAGCATCTGTACCCTAAGCACTGAGACAGAGGTATACTTTAGCTCTAACTTGTGTTTAACATAAAAAAGGAAATAAATAAATCCCATTTAGGGTTGGGTGATTTTCTGGCTTCATTTTTAATGTCTTCAAACTGCAGGACCTATAATATGGAAGCCCATGTCCGCCACTCTGAAAAAAGAAGACAAAAAAATTATCTCATTATAATGAGATACTGTCTCATTATAATGAGATAGTATCTCATTATAATGAGATAATTTTATTTTTTTTACAGAGTGGCGGAAACGGGCTTCCATACTATAATCTGCTTTTTTTTTTAACAGGCATTTTTACAGTTTGGATGTAGTTCCACTTCTTATGCAGGTCAGTTCTCAGAGGTGATTAGTGTTTTATATTTGTTTTTATGATACAAAATTGAAAAAAAAACCTATTATGTGGAATCAAAAATCGTAGATTTTATTGAAGCCATATCACTCAGCTTTACTTCCTTATTTAGGTCATTACCATGCAAGCGTTGAGTTGCATATTATGTGTAGTTTCATAATGACTCTGCAATGCGATGGGCCTATTTTATTTTTTTATTCTAATTTAAAATAATATACTGATGCTGTCAAACAGCCAGTCTGTGTCAAAGTGATAAATTAATCTTTATTTAAAAGTCTTAAGTCCCCCTGAAAATTAGAACATCATCATTTTTCGATGCTGTAGCGCACTGATTGTTTACATTTCAACCGGTCTAACTAGGGAGTACCAATATGGCGGCGGGTGGCTTCACTATAGCCCTGTACTACCAATGAGCAATCCAGTGAATAAACAGAGATCAGTGACCTGATCCGATCAATCAGGAGGGAAAAATGGCCGCCAGCTCATCAGGTCAGACGACAGCTGGAGGTTTAACAGATAATATCTGCTTTAATGTGAACGTTTTATTATTTAATCTAAGGTTATTTGCTTCCTTTTCTCTTCCTGTTGAAAAACCGCTAATGATTCACTGCAACATTTAAATTTCACTTTGGGATTAAAGTGTTTTTTTTTATATATATAATTGACTTGAAATGAAAGCATCAGAGATTGGCTGCTGGTAACCACAGTGGGATGACTGGTTTATTAGCTAAACTTCTAAAATGATTCATTTGAGATGATTGGTGAACATTAACCAGCATGTTCTGATCTATCTGTGGGTTTTTAGTGCCTGAACTAACAGGCTGGTACTGCATGGAGTTTGCATGTTCTCCCTGAGCATGCGTGGGTTCTCTCCGGGTACTC
>NW_015151000.1:579746-581950 GCF_000732505.1 Cyprinodon variegatus | reverse complement strand
ATATTCCATTACCAGCGTTTAATAGTGCAGGAGGAATAGCAGCCTGGGGGTTAGGGCGTAGGGCCTGGAATCCTGAGGTTCAGAGTTCAAGCCCCGCTCTGTGCGAGACCCTTAACCCCCCCAGGACGCCCCACGATGGATGCCCACTGCACCCCAAGGGGATGGTTTAAATGCAGAGGTACATTTCTCCAATGAAATATCCATAAAGTTCTATTATAATTATTATTAAAGTTCAATGTTATCTGCAGTGAAGAAGCCGGTTCTCCAGTTTAATCCTAATCCCTTCACCTCCCAGCGGCGGTGGTAATAACCCACAGATCATTAACGTGACGCTCTCTGTCCCGACAGCAGAGGACAAAGAGAATCCAACAGAAATGCTTAAAATTCATCATAATCATCTTTTTTTGAAAGTGTAAAAATAAAGTTTTTTATTGACCAGGATACTGGAAATGTGTGTCTTTGCACTCTGTTTTTTTTCTCCGACACCTTTGATCACTGCCGCAATTAACACCATGAAAGCTGTACAAGATGAAATTAACAATAAAAGTTTTCTAAGTCTGAGAAAGTCTAAGGTGAGATAACCTTTAATCCGACTGGATGATCTGGTTGAACTATCTCTATAAAGTGCCTTCAGGCGACAGGATGGTGCTATAGAGATTAACAGAATTGAATTTATAAAATGCTTTTTTATTTCTTTCTTTGCCACTGAGACACCTTAAGATGGTGAGAACTCTTTAAAACTATTTTAAACAGATCTAAGATTAACATTAAAAAGAGAAACATCTGAACTAAAAGAGTAAAACTGGAGTATTTTGTACCGCAGACCAAAAATTGATGTAGGATTTTCCAACTGGGAAGAAACATAAAAACAATTTAATAATAATATAAATAAACCATTTTATTGTGGTCATTTTATTACTTTAAATATTAATTTCATTGCCTTTAATAAACAGTTTCATTGGGTTTATTTTCTCTCCCTGTTTCCAGCCTTTTTCTGCAGAAATAAACTTGTTGTGAAAATGATCCATACTGCAGATAGGATGTTCCAATAGAATTTAAATGAATTTAAATGTTTAGACTTACATGTTACGTCCCCTGATATGATGTTGTTTTAGACTATATAAAAGCCGTTTTTATTTGTATTTTTTCAGTTTTGGTCCAGAGCGCAGGTGGAGGTTCAGGAGGAGACTTACGATGTCTCACAGGAGGAGCGAGGAAGAGCTGGATGCTGATTTTGAGAAGTTCCTGAAAGAGGTAGTCGTCTAGAAAACCCAACAGGAAGCCGATAAAATGATACAATTTTTGCCATAAATCCACAGCCGACAGTCAGCAATTTCTGACATGATGATGATGATGATGATGATGATGATGATGATGATGATGATGATGATGATGATGATGATGTTTCTGTGGTTGAGGCTGGACTCGCTGTCTATCAGTCTGTTTCAGATGATTCTGTGGATCTAAGCAGCCCTGATCGTCAGTCCAAACCGAGCCGCCAGAAACCGCCCTGGTGGTCAGATGACGAGCACAGCGGTGGAGGTAAGGACGCCTCAATCAGAGTCACCGCCGGAAAACTAACAACTTATAATGTGATAGAGAGATGAAGCCTCATTGAACCGTTTAGCCTTATTGCTCCAAGGATCCCCACAGTTCATGAAGCTTCATGTCACCACCTACTGGTGGACTGCAGAACTACAGTTAGTAATAAAATCTATTTGTTTTCCAATTGTTTTTCCGTTTTTTTTTTTTTCCATTTTGGAATTGTTAATGATTGGTGTGTATAATGAAACAATAATAAAATAAGTTTTTTTAAGTGTAAAATGTCTTAGAAGAGAAAAATCATTTAAGATTCACAGTTTTTCTGCCATTTTAGTGAAATAAATGGAAGCAGACAGTGAAAGTGTTTGTGCAAATTGGGCAATGATGAGCAAAATGAAATGTGTCATTTTTTTTCAAAATGAAAAATGTTTCACAGTTTTTGGTTTTAATCTGGTTGGAAGTTATGTGTTCAACCAATCTTATGGCTAAACCAGCCAATCTAATTTGGCAGTGTTTTTAACTAATCTCTATTTGAACTAGGGCAAATTAAAACAAATCAGTCACATTAGCCAAAATACTTGTTAAGTTTAGGGTTGTCACGATACTAATCTTTTCAACTCGATACCGATATTGAGGAAAATATTCGATACTCGATACCATTT
>NW_015151000.1:573253-579087 GCF_000732505.1 Cyprinodon variegatus | reverse complement strand
ACTGCTTAGATGCCACTGGTGATGGCACTGTATCGATACTTTTAAAAACGAGTATTGTATCCGGATACAACATTTCAGTATCGATACTTTTTTGAGTTTCGATACTTTTGACAACCCTAGTTAAGTTTTATCAAAACTTTGAAGTTTAAGGTGGGTTTTGAACCAACAACCTGAGGAATGGAAGTCAGTCAATGTCTTACAGCTGACAACTCCAGTTATGTTAACTATGCTCATGAAAGCAATACTACTTAAAACTAATGTTACAGCTGTAAGCAGAGGTTTGCTCAGATTCTGATCTTTACATGTTTAACCAAACTAGTTCTAACCAACTAGATTGGTTATTTTTCCAACCAATCTATTCTTAGAATCTCCTCCAAACTCCCACATCTTGACTGAATAGTTTAAAAGCCTGCTGAAGTTCCTGGTGATCTGAACCACTTCCTAAAGCGGCCACATGCTGTGGCGGGGTTGCTAGGCTTCGGACATCATCTATTTTGGCTCCTCCCCCAAATGAATCCCGCCTCGATACGCACCTCACGGAAACGCCCCCCTCCACTAATTGAAACACGCCTCGCAGCCTCGGCTCATCTCATGACATCACTACTAACAAGTAATGAAAACATAAGAAAGAGTTGAAGCAGGGGAAGTTTGCAGTGGTAGAAGATGGAAATGTAGAATAACGATGCCATCAGTCGTTTATCAAAGACTTAAACCTTCAAAATTCCACTAATGTCTGTGAGATCTCTGCTTAGCAGCCAGAAGGACGCTGTAGAAACAACATCTGTCTGTAGTTAAAGTTTTCTGTCATTGTTTTAAAACCTTAGAAGACTGAGAGCCGTTTCTTTTTTTATTGCGTCGTTTTGTGGTTTAAATTTAATCACGTTACGTCTGGATAAAAGAAAAAATAAAGAAAAGCAGTGGATCAGCTAGACTCCTGCGATGGTCCAGACCTATCAGCCTCCCAAGGTTTGCTCCTTCAGTGCTCTGCCGCTGGTTTAAAGGTATTAGGAGGATTTTTTACCTCCACTTAAAAAAAAAAATGCGTGAGTGTGCACGAGCCCATTGCTCCTCGTGCACGCCCTGTTTAAAATGTGCGGTTCTCGTAGCTCATACAAGCTTAATGTGTCCACATACAGCGGGGACTGTATAGTGAACTTTATAGTGAACTCAGTTAACTGCCCGTTCAGACAGATGATCACTACTTTTTACTTCATTGGTCACGTAACTCCTCCTCCACTGCGCGGTAACTGCGCCATCTTTGTTATTAGTCGCCGCTGTCGGGTAGCGGCAGCCTATGGCGACAGCGGGCCGCTGTGACAGCAAATCCCAGAATGCTTATATAGAGATCTCTCCATGCAAAGCATTCTGGGATATATCTGCCTCTTCTGAGGCCTTTCTTTTCTTCTCATACACTTTGTAGACACTTTTTCTCTTCCAACTCGGCCATTTTTAAAGAACCGCGGTGAGAAAGGTGAGCTTCAATGACTGTCTGAAACCGTAGCTCAGCACAGATAACATGGCGAGCATGAAGGACAGCCTTACATGAACATATCACCAGAATGATTGACAGTTAGGAGGACCACTGATTGACATGATGCACACGGACATAAAAGATCCTCTATACCTTTAACACAGCCGTCAGTGACAATCAAAGCTTCTCCATCAATGCAGAACAATCATGATCTGAAACACCTGATGTTACCATTTTAATGTCAGAGTTTAACAGGACACTAAATCTAGTCTGTGACCTTAAATAAGCAGAAATTATTTGTTTTGGAGAATGACAAGTGTCCACATATAAATGAAAAAGTCGCTCATATTCAGAATTCAAACTTCTGAAAGTTCTTTAAATCTGAAATGATTCCATCCTGTTCAATAAATGATCAGTGTTTTTAATTCAGAGTAATTTTCATGTGAATGTGCTTTACTGGAGGCATCCATGTTTGTCAAAGAACACTACTGCCACCTACTGGTTAGTGACATTGTCACGGTGCGGTATCGGCTGTTGATCAAGTCCCAGTGCTGTATCTGGTGTTTGTCACAACGCGCTATTATCCAAGTCATCTTGAAAACCTTCTTCTTCCAAATGTTGGCTACATATTACGGGTTTTTTCTCTGGCCAGAAGTTCGATGGCAAATCCTCCCTCTTCAAGTTGGCGATCCAACGACCAACCCGTCCGTGGAGGATCAGGAATCAGAAAGGTGGAATAACTCTTTTTTTCACTTTTACCCGATGTATTCCAGCATCCAGCTGCCATGCACGTGGGCATTGTCAGTTTCACTATAGCTCTGGTGAATTTCAATGGTGAAGTCCTCTGGAAATCTTCAATAATTGTTGTTGATTGCAGATGTGTCTAGTAGTTCCCATTGATTTAGCTTGGAAAGCGAGGAGAATGGCGCTAGGCTTACCGCACCGTGACGTCACTGCTGGAAGATGGCAGGAGGGAGGGGCTACTATATTTGGGCTAAAATGGCCGCTCCCAGACTCAGTGATTGCGACAAAAATGATTGTTTTTATTTTTCACTGATTAACGCTAAATTCCTTAAATCACTGCGAACGCATTAGTTTTAGGTATAAATGATGATTCTTTGATGAGCTGACTTTTCCTTTAACTGATTAGAACTGATCTGTTTATAGGTGAGTGTTTTCTTTGGACGTGGCTCTGGTTCACGTTCAGCCTTTAATCTTTGGTTCCTTTTCTCTTCTTCTCCTCCATTTTCCACAGCAGCAGAGTCATCCCAACGGCGGTTTATCAAAGACCCAAAGCCCCCGACTAACAACAACCAGGGTGAGCTCACATTGACCAACCGCTGTCCCTTTATCCACATGACTTTGGCTCCAGTTCAGTCCAACTCTTAGTTAAAACCAGACTGTTGATGCAAAGCTGGGTGGTTTCCTGGGAGCTTTTATTATCCAGCGCTGACTGCTGACAGCCTGTCATCATTAGATCTGCTGCTGTCTGAGGTCAGAGCTGCAGGATGTTCGTTCGTTTATCTGACCTGTTCTAGATGCAGCTGTAAGTTAAGGATCCTTTTTTCAAAGGAACATTCAGCTGGTAGAAGGCTGTTTTTAGGGGCTTGTAGTCGTTCTCTCTCCCACTGAACCTTTCCATCTTTTAGACGTCAGCTTCTGGTCTTCTGTAGCTTTAGACGAACATGTTTTGTAGTGTAGTTGACCGTTTTGCTGTAAAACTTCTGAAGACACACAGATTAACATAATTAGATGTTCTAACAAATAAACTTCCTATTTTCTGTCTTTTAAAAAGTAAAAACCTTTAATTTTTTACCTGCCAGTCATAAAACCCAGAGGTTTGTCCAAACATGTGAGCAGAAGCGGATAATTCAGGTCCGGAAAGTAAAAACTTCATCCTGTTCATTTAACCAGCTGATTACCTGGAAGTGGCTGGAACTAATCTCTGTACCGGCTTTTTACTTTCTGGATCTGGATTATCCACCTCTGAACGTGGGAATGTTCTTGAGGTGTGAATAGTTCCAGAAGGACCTGGATCCCTCCCTCTGGCACGCAGCACCAACCTTGTCTCCCTGTCTGTCTTGATGCCGCCTGAAGCCGTCCACCTGGACCCCCCCCAGAAGCCCGTCCCCAGACCTCGCAGCACCGCTCTGCACACACGCCCCAAACAAACCGCCTCAGCGGATCCCCAGAGTCTGGAGGGGGGCGGAGCTTGGTCAGGAGGTCAGAGCAGACCCACCGATGAAGACCTCCAGAGGAGGAGTCCAGACGCAGCGGCTAACAGTGATGGGGGCATCCATGGTAACCTGGCTCCTAATCCCAGACAGCTGCCCTGGTGCTCAGTAGTGATCTAGCATCTCTAAGGAGGAGTGACCTGCTTTTCATCCCTTACCTTCCTCTCTGCTCCACCTTTCTCCATTTCTTCTCCTTTCAGTGCTCCTCTGTGATTGGCTACCTTCCCAATCAAAAATCCAAAGAGACATTTTTATTTTCAGTTCAGCTAAAACAGTTCAGAGCCGCAAACATGAGAACTTTTTAAATGACCACTGTGACATTTCTAAACGTGGTCACAGAGAATAAAGATCAAGCAATATAGTTCTGTTATATTTAGAGTCTATTTATTTTGGACATTCAACACGAGTCAGCAGGTCCTTCATCATCTTCAGCCAAAGTGATGAAGAGCCTCTGTCATTTTTAAAGAGCCACAGGTTGCAGCTCTCTGGGCTAGAAGAACTAGTGAGGCCTTAACTCTGATGCTGCGTTTTAAGCTTCAAAGACGCTTAAACACAGAACCAGTTGCTTTGCCGCTCTGGTTGTTTATCCGCTCTGTTCTGTAGCTTCAAGCTAGAGAGCAGCTTGGCTTTATTTACTGCATGAGTTGGAAAATAGTTTTAAGTCGTGCATACACAGTACGATTTTTTTGCTGCACGCAGCTAAAGCTAACACTCTACAACGAAACCGCAGGTTTAAAGGTTCACAGCTCACCATGTTTGTTTTGACCCGACGCTCTGATGCGATCTACCTGCTCACACTGTACGTCTAAAAACCAGGTGGGACTCAGCTCCGCAGTGAGATGGCGCTACTCGGACTAGACAGATTTATTTGGTCATTTTGTATACACGAGTGTAAACAAAATGAATACATCAAGACCGTTCCCTGCTAGGTTAATATATCTTTCACTAGCTAGAAACCTCAAACCAGCAGTCCTCCGCTTCATGCCATGAGGGAGGCTGTGTGACTCGTTCTTATCTCTCATGACCTTCCTTTGCAGCGTGTGACGCTAAGAACAGACATACCTCAACATTTTTTACTTCACACAGGATAATTTGGCGTCTGCGTCCATGTTGAGAATGTGACACTAGAGGGCAGTGTAGGTTTTTGGTCCAATCAGCCCTCAGAGCATCTGAAGCCGCCGTAGGTCATAGCGGTAGATCTAAAGAGGCGTTGTGGAGTCGTAGAGCAGACGTATAGACATGGCAGCCAGAGGCTAATGAACGTTTTTTACTGATGTCTTCTCTGTTTCTTAATGTCCAGGTCTCACAGGATCTGGAAAGGTTTTCAGGAAGTCTCTGAGAGGCTCTCAGCCTACTGAGGAAGAGGGGGAAGATGCAGGCGGTCCCGGGCAGAGGGCCGTTACAGGCGGCTCAGAGAGAGAGCGTGAGTTCATGCTAACCAGGAGACGCGCTGGTGACCATCTTCATTCTGCTCCATTGTCCTCATCACCCTGATCCTTATTTCACATGACGCTGCCTTCAGGGACCGTCAGTCAGGATGGGAAAGCCCAGAATCTGTGGTCAAAAGCAGAAGGGACCCGTTAGAGCGCCAGATTTACCCATAATGCAACAGACGGCAGCAACAACTGAGGCTGTTTCTCAATTCTAAGAATGCGAGTATGGACTGGTGTTCTCACTAAGTACGTTCTTGACAAGAACAGAGAAAGTATGGACCCAGCAGCGCGCTCGTGATGTCACCACATTAAAAGATAGTCCGGAGCTGCATTTTACCTCATGTTATTAATAGTCTCTGGATAATAATAAATTATTGCTTTTTTAATCTAGTGTGGTAATAATAATGAACACAGTCAGATAAACACAAATCAAATGAACATTTTTCCAAATAAAACAATCAAACCTCCATCAGAGCCAGCGGTCCTTCACACACGGCTATGCTGAGAGAGGACTGCTGCAGCCAGAGCTAACGTTAGCCCTGGCTGCTGCGGACGGGCTAACGTTAGCCCTGGCTGCTGCGGATGGACTAACGTCAGCCCTGGCTGCTGCAGACGGACTAACGTTAGCCCTGGCTGCTGCAGACGGACTAACGTTAGCCCTGGCTGCTGCAGACGGGCTAGCGTTAGCCCCGGCTG
>NW_015151000.1:569672-572037 GCF_000732505.1 Cyprinodon variegatus | reverse complement strand
CAGCCGGGGCTAACGCTAGCCCGTCTGCAGCAGCCAGGGCTAACGCTAGCCCGTCTGCAGCAGCCAGGGCTAACGTTAGTCCGTCTGCAGCAGCCGGGGCTAACGTTAGCCCTGGCTGCTGCGGACGGGCTAACGTTAGCCCTGGCTGCTGCGGATGGACTAACGTCAGCCCTGGCTGCTGCAGACGGACTAACGTTAGCCCTGGCTGCTGCAGACGGGCTAGCGTTAGCCCCGGCTGCTGCGGATCGACTAACGTTAGCCCTGGCTGCTGCGGACGGGCTAGCGTTAGCCCCGGCTGCTGCGGATCGACTAACGTTAGCCCTGGCTGCTGCAGACGGGCTAGCGTTAGCCCCGGCTGCTGCGGATCGACTAACGTTAGCCCTGGCTGCTGCAGACGGGCTAACTTTAGCCCTTAGTTAGACGCGGAGCTCCGCTGGTTGCCACGGTTCTCTCAACACCTGAACTTTTTTTTTTTTATCAGTAAATGGTCCATATAGTGATGCTTAAAGTATAATTTTCTCGCCTCAAATGATCTTAAAACGTACTTTTATTGAACAACAGCAACAGAAAAGAGAACTTTTAACTTAATACTCTGAGCTCTGTGAGCGCTAACCTGGAAGCTGCTGCTGCTGCAGTGCATGCTGGGACAGCTGTCAGTCTGGAGAACGGACAAGTCTGCTCTGATGCATGCTGGGTAAAGAGGGAGGGGCCAGAACAACAGCTGGCGATTTTCTCTGTTCTTAGTCTTCTCAATCATGTGAATTGGAACCGTACTCGGGCTGAGGCTGATGACGTTTCACTAGAAGGCACAGGTACACAGATTGAGAAACTGACAGGGTGTCTCTGTCTCTGTCCCTTTGTTCCCTCCTTCGTCCCTCCCCCTGTGGTCCAGCCACCATGGAGCTTCCCTCTGGCAGGCAGGACCTTCCTCTGAGGATCCTCCCTCCATCATCTCCACTCTGCATTTCCTCAGAGACTGAACAGTTGTTGTTTGTGTGCAGAATCCGTGCTGGCAGCAGCTGGGAGGTTGAGCAGGATGGGTCTGGACACCCTGGAGGAGGAGGAGGAGAAGGCCCGGTTCTTCGCCCAGATCGAGGCAGGAGCTTCATCAGCTGTATATTACTCTCAGCTGAACAGAGAGATGGACTCCAGCCTTTCTACCTTCACCATGGACCTCAGGTTTGTAAACAGCTGGAGTCTGATGGAAGCCAGTCAATGGATGCTACCTGGACTGGTGTCATAAACTAGAGAACCATCTGTTGGTGTGAAGTTCCAGCTCCGCTTTGAGACTTTATCGACTGAAGAAGATTGTTTCCTTCTAGAAAAGTGGAGAAAGAAGAAATGGAGCAGAGGGAAGCAGGAGCAGCAGGTAGGAGGAGCCTCCAGAGGAGCATCCTGGTCCTGGTTGAGCTTCTCTCTCCGTCTCTTCATCAGATCTCTGTTCTTGCAGCCCCTGCCATCTCCCCACACTACAGTGAGGATTTTGAAGATGAAGAGGGTCTAAAGGAGCCACTGGGGCAGGTTGGGAGATCCACTCTCTGTTCAGCCTCAGAAATGTCTGAGAAGCAGCTTCTCTCCAACATCAGTTTCTAACAGAAGGATCTGAACTCAGGCTGATGGGGATCCATCCAGTGTCATTCGCAGGAAAATAATCCCACAGATTGAAGCTTTCTCTGACAGTGACATATTTCTGTCCACCAGGTGGAGACACGTCCTTATGTGACATAATCTCAGCATATTTAGCAGAATAGCGTCAATGTTTCAGCACAAACAGAATCAAAAAGCTCATCAGATAAACCAAACACAGCCAACGTGATAGATTAGAAGAATTCCCATCCTGCTGGATCCCAGCGATGTTCAGCATATTTTACTGGGCAGGTTGGGAGCGCTGACTCTTCACCATTAGACGTTTCTGCTCTTCATCTGCTGGAAACGCTGTCTGGTCCCTCATACCTGCTGCTCTCCATATCTGGAAGTTAATTAATAAACCCGATCCGGGAAATGGACCACAGGAAGCGTAGAGTAGTGAGGAATCAAATGCTGCACTGGAAAAAATCCAGTTCTAGAGATTTCATTTTTTCTTTAAAAAACTGCATTTGTTCTTGAATTGAGGAGGTAAAATAGACATTTTGCCAACAGAACAAGACAATCTACATTTAAAATGACAAAATAATAAATATTTTTAGATTATTTTTCCAGTGTGATTGTCTGCAGCGTTAAAACAATGTAGAAAAAAAAAAAATTCTATTTCCTCTTAAATTTAGTAGGTAAATAAGATGATTTGTATTTTTACTCTTACAATAGATAATATTTAGATAATATGCACATGAAATATACATATCAGCTGTGCTGCTGCCATCAACAC
>NW_015151000.1:566465-568677 GCF_000732505.1 Cyprinodon variegatus | reverse complement strand
TCTGATCTTCACTAATCCGCCATTTTTTCTCCGTTACAGAAAGCGTCTCAGATTCTGGCCAGAGGTGAGAGCTTTAATATTCTCTGCTGATGACAGGTGGCCCGGTTTGAGAGCAGATAGAACCGGTTCTGACCCGGTTCTCTCCTGCTTTGAGCTCTACACACTGGGTCCACTGCCCCTCATTAAAGGAGTTTCTAGAAACATTGGTTCTGATTGCTTCACCATGAAGGAAACAAAACTCAATGAAATGTGTGATTTTCTTTCATCAGTTTGAACAATCACACCAGATAACAGATGGATGCTTATTTCTCAGTTTCTCTCTACGACTCTTTGGACGACACCTGTGGAGAAGACAGAGGGATGGACAGAGGGACGGACGGAGGGACGGACGGAGGGACGGACGGAGGGAAGGATGGAGGGAAGGATGGAGGGAAGGATGGAGGTATGGTCATCTACCTGAAAAACCGCTTTAACAGAAAATCCTGACCAGAACCATCAGAGGGGCTGGAAGTCTGCTTCTGTTTATGGTTTGACTCCACCGGTTTGGTTCCCTAGCAGCCGAGGTCCGACCCGCTTCAGCCACTAGGGGTGCCAGACCTGTCGCTCCAGGTTTAGCTCCTCCTCTCACTTGTTGATTTTAAAACATGAGGCTCTGAGAAAGAAAAACCATGTTTTCTGAGGAGCTTTAAGGATGCAGGTTCTGGATTCCAATGTCAGCTTATCAATAAGAACAGAGGATTTATATTCCATTAGGTTTTAATGGTTTTGATCCATTGAAATGTTATATGCATTTGGACTGAACAAAAACATGATTTTGCATGTTTAACATGTTTACATTTACAAAGTTTCACTATCAGATTGAAACATTTTCAGCTTCAAAAGCTGCTGATCACTTTAGCTGAGCTGAGTCCCACCTGGTTTTTAGGTGGACAGTGAGCAGGTAGATCGCATCATAGCGTCAGACCGGGACAGTGTGAGAACAAACATCTGTGAACTTTTGAACCCTGCGGTTTCACCGTACAGTGTGAGCTGTAGCTGCGTGTAACGATTGAAAAAAAAAAAGAAAACAGGTGAACACATCAATCAGAACCTTTCGAAAAAAGTTAAAATTAATCCACTGGACTTTGTTTCCAGGTTTGAAGACGTTTCTCTTCCATCCAGGAAGATTTTTCAATCCAAAATGTCAGAAATAGCGTATAGTTCCAGGTTTTATCCAGCAGCCCAACAAAGCCTGGTTTTAGTTTAGAAAACATGCAAATAGAAACGGATGAACGGGTCCCCCCCTTTGGAATGGGGGTCGTTTGGCTTCTTTGTTAGCCTGCAATTCCCGATGTTGCTCTATGGCTACGTTCACACCGCAGGCCTTGATGTTTTTTGCCGTTCACATTTCCAAATATATGCGACTTGTACGTGATCTTCGGTGTAAACTACATTCATACAGCTTAAGTGTCCCGCATGCGCAATGATGTCACAAGCCAGCGTGCTCTGTGTTTACGGAAGTAAACATGGATGTAGTGCCGGCACGCATCTAGCGATCCTTCCAAACCTTAAAATCTCAATTTTTTCTAGATGGTTAAACATAAATACTGCTCTCCGCATCATCATCTGCCATGGTTGCTGTTTTTGTTGTCGCTTCTTCACAGCAAGACCCAGAATGGTGACCTTTGTCGGCCTGGTCGCATTTAAAAAGATCAGATTCGTATCGGATTCAGGACCACAGAGCCAAGTGGCCTGGGTCGGATTGGAAAAAATGGGATCTGTGTTGTTCAGTCATGAAACGATCAGATCCAGGTCACATATGAGCAAAAAAATCAGATTTGGGTCACTTCAGGCTGCAGTGTGAACGTAGCCTTAGTCTCTGAAATGGGGGTCATTGGGGGTCATTGTTGGCCTGGCTGAACAGGCGAGATGTTCTGGTCCCCTGTACGGGGGTGGGGGGTTGCAATGATATTGGGAAGGAATCAACTCGCAACAACGCTGCATCAGTCAGAACATTTTTAGTTTCAAATAGAGGGGCACAAATTGGTCCTGGAAACTTCCTAAATGGGAGGTTAACCACGGTGGGAAGCCTGTCAGGGTTAACAGTTATGCTACGTTCAGGCCGCAAGCAGCAGAAGCAGCAAGCTAACATGCTAACTCCATGGTTGATTGATCAAGGCCCAGTAAAAGGTCCTGCAGGGCGTTTTGAGCTTCAGAGCATCTGACGCGCTTC
>NW_015151000.1:564292-565246 GCF_000732505.1 Cyprinodon variegatus | reverse complement strand
AACGTAGCATTAGAGTCAAGTTAAAGCAGTGAAGCTTTGTCTTAATTTCTAAAAGTACATAAAATACAGTAAAATTCCTCATTAAGCTACACTTGTTCCAAAAGTTAGTAAAGTATTTGATGAAAAGGCTTCTGAAGTGCAGAGTTTGGCTGAAAAGTTTTTTAATGAAACACCAGGATGAGTTGATTGAACAGCAGACATGAAGCTTTTCTGGCTGTTTGTTAGTTTAACCGTCTGCTTGTTGTGTCTTCAGGGCAGCTGTACACACAGAGTGGAGGCTCAGAGGTGGAGGCTCTTCAGGAGGCATACAGGCAGATCCACTCTGTGGACGACTCAGACCAACACCTGGGGGATAGAGGGGGGGCTGAGGGGCCGGCGCCTCCCCCCTCTCCCCCTCAGCAGTCTCTGCAGCCGGCTTCCACCAAGGACTCAGGTCAGACTCCACTTAGACTGGAGGAGGACTTCAGCCTGGCCTCCCAGCTCTGATCCCTTCTGCTTGAATCGCATTAAAATGCTCCAGCCAGGTTCTCTAGGAGGGCAAACATCAACGACTGATCATCACCAACTAAACTTCATCAGTTCAGATAAATCCTGAAATAACTGAAAAACATCAGACCATCAGGACAATAACGGACCTCTCTCTCAGTCCGCTGCGCTGTGATGTCAGAGGTCACCCAGAGTCTCTGTGTTTCTGGGAGAAAATGGCGGCGCTGGTCAGAGGACGGCAGGTCGCTGCTCTCCATCAGATATAGACTCTGGGCTGAAAGCATTATTGATAAAATAGCTTTGATCTAAATCCAGGCTAAGATCTAGATCTCAAAGTTCTATAGTCAACAAAAACAGAATAAAATAAGAAGAAATTCTAAAGTAATTTAAAATTCACAAAACTAATCATTTAAAGCAGGCGTCTTCAACGTTTTCCAGGCTAAGGACCCAATATTTGTCTCTGAATGT
>NW_015151000.1:553816-563119 GCF_000732505.1 Cyprinodon variegatus | reverse complement strand
CCGATACCCCACCAGACCTTTCCTTTACAGGAGACCTTTAAAACATGGTATAAAAAGGAAGGTTTTAAAGTTTTAAAATGAGACCCAGTCTGCAGACCCCCCAGATGCGAGAGGGGACCGGTCTCCCTTGGTCCTGGGAACGGGCAAAAGGTCCCAGCTAGAGGAACCAGAGTACAAGAGTGTCCTTTAGATAATGTGGGGCGTTACCGTGGAAGGTAGGCAGAGAGATGATGTTAATCATCCAGATACAGATGGGAGGAACATGTTCACGTTTTCACCACCACCAGGATGCTGGCCGCACATTTCTTAGTGTGGAGGAAAAAAAACAAAGTCCGCCGTTCTGCATCAGAGAGGGAAAGTAAAGACAGCTTTGAATGTTTCAGGATTCAGTGAGCATTTCCACAGCAGTCATCTAAATTCTTCATGTCTTTCCTGATGAACGAGGCGTTCACTGATGTGGGTAAACGATGCTTTCATGTTTTTCAGATTTGCCAACTGCAGAGGAGCTGATGAAGCCCATCCGGCCAGAAAACCACCGAGCTCAGAGCTTCAACCTGCAGGCTGCCAGGTTAGGAGTTACACCTCAGATCAGCTCACAACTACTGTTATGGATCATAACCACAACAGTAGGGGGCAGTTTCATCAAACAAAGACATTGAATGTTGGTTTCCATGTGTTTGCAGATATGAAAGTGAACGTATGAGGATGTTTGAGTTTGTGTGTTGGAGAAAATCTTTGCCTTAGTTGTGTTTTTCTGACGGTGTAGGTACCAGACCTGCTCAGGGCCCCGCCCCTTCTTATGACGTCATCCTATGGCAACTCCACTCGGACAAACTCTATTGCACCCATTTCTTAAGGATCAAATCTCTTTTGGAGTCTCAACATATTATTACCTATATTTGCTATTATTTTACATTTTATCAGCGATCTAAAGTAGCCGTAAGTAGAAAATAATCATTGTCAGTCTGGAAGGAAAGTCCCGCGTTCTAAGACTGACTGAGCTCTGCCATTTAACACGGTGACACAAAAGTCTCAGCTTATTTTTATTCTTTTTATTCAGATCTGAGGGCAGAGGAGAACAAATGGAGCATAAAGAGCAGAGATTTTAGACAAATAAAACAGTTATTCTACTGGTAGAAAACGAACGGTTGTGGTTGACACAAAGTTAAAAGTAGTGTAGCTTAATACGGCTAACTGAGCGAGCTAAAAGAGGCTAACCTGTTAGCTACTGAGCACAGCTAGCCTCAGCGCTACCCAGCTCTTTATATCGTGGTCTAACAGTTACTTTGTTCACCAGAAACAGATTTTTTTCAGTTTTGTTTTCAATCAGGTAAAACTTCGTCAGTCATTAGAAGCGTGAACGCTAAAGATGCTCCTAACTAGGCACACTGACGCTGCGGGATGTTATCATCGTTGTCTGGGCAACCACAGCCAATGATGTAGCGTAAGGTCACTGACAGGAAGCAGGACCAGAGCAGATCTGCTTCCTGCAGCGGCAGCAATTAAAAACGCGGCGCTCTGCCTCTTCTTCTTCTAATAATTGAAAAACTGTTCAGGATGGGGAGGGAAGTTACCTGGTAAACCTGTATCAGCCATGTTACACAGTGGTACCATTCATACAGAGCCATGAATGTAGAGCTATGATAATAGAATCCCGGATCAGGATGATGAGGTTTCTGGTTATCAGTGGGAAGATGTGGAAGCAGCTCTTTAGCCATCAGTGATAAAACATCAGATTCTGGTTCTGAAGATCCGCCACTATCTGACCGCCTGCTTTCAGGGCAGCAGAGCTCCATCCTGACCTCAAGAAGACTTTCCTGGTTCAAACTCCTTCAAAGGAGCCAAGAAAGAGCGCTCCCACCGCAGGACTTAAAGGAGCAGCGAGGTCCTCCATCCACAGCAGGTCCAGGTCCCCAGAACCTCCCCACCCAAAGCTGGCCTTCAGGGAGGGAGAGCAAAGACAGAAAAAATCTTCTTCTCAATCTCTGCCTGAGGCTGGAAACACCAGGAACCAACGGGTGAGGAACGGTGACTCCACCTCCCTCTGCATGCTCCCCCCCTTCATACATCCTCTCCCCACAGACGTCCAGGAGCTCCTCCATGGTTCCTGAGAGGAAGACGGCCGCTGGAGTTAAGGCTGGGGGTGGGAGGGCAGCTGGAAGGAGCAGAGCCGCCCCCTCCAAGCCCCCGTCGGATGGTGGTGCTGCAGGTCTCTGTGGTTCCTGTCATGATCAGCTCCTCCAGCAGGAGGCTTCCGTTCCTTCCAGGCTGATTGTACTGTTTGGTCTGCAGAGGCGGGTCTGGAGGCGAGCGGCGAGCTGGTGGCGTCCGTTCAGTCCCTGTTGGCCGTCCTCCAGCAGCAGATCCACACCGGCAGCCATGAAGCTGCGCAGCAGGTCAGAGCCCCTCTTCAGGCCGCGGTAAGAAAACGACTAACAGTGGAACGGTCAGAGCTGGACGTGTTTGTTCAGTCAGTTTGGCTCTTACAGGCGGTTCAGGACAGTTCTGGCGCCGAGGCGCTAAGAGTCCAGCTGGCTCAGAAGGAGGAGGAGCTGCAGAGGATGAAGGATGAAGTACAGGAGATGAATCTGCTGAGACAGCAGAACTACCTGCTGCAGAGCAAGGTACAGCACACATGTAGAACCGCTTCCGTAGGACCTGACGGAGACCAGCAGTCCTCAGATTACCAGATGGGCTCTGCTTCCTCAGACCCCACTAAACAGAAGACCCTTTTTCCCAGTTCTGTGCAAAAAAAGCAAGGTACCACCAGGCATGACCATTTAAATCACTGCAGAGGAATCTATGAGAAGGATTGTTAGAATAATATACATCCTAGAGGAGAACTTACAGGATTAGGCCTCGGAGGAAAGAAGAGCAGCCGGATAAGATAAATGGAATCACAGAAAGATTTCAGTTCACCAGAGATGAGTTCAAATCTGCAGCCAATTAGATTTCAGTCCAATTTGATCGTCTTCAGGATAAGCAGAAGGGACCTAAAGCACCCAGAAACAATGATGGAGGCACATGTGCTCACAGTCAGATCGACTGACGCATCAGGTTATCCTTAGGGAGCCGCTGCCCCCTGGTGGAAGCACAGAAGCAGACCATCTGCAAGCATGAGCAGAGGCTTCAGGACCTTGGAGAGCTCAAACAGTGCAGTGGAAAGAAGGACCTTAATCTGCTACAGGAACAGCTTTCCCTCCCACAGGCAGGAGGAGCCTGATTCTGGCTGCAGGGCTTTGAATGCTAGTTAGCAGAAGCCTGACATTCATCCTGCTACATCAGAACATGCTGTCAGCTCCTTTGTTTTCTTTTCTCCTTGTCGAGTTAAATCAGTTCAGTTTAATTATATTAACCTCAGCACGTGTCATCTCAGGTCTCCCTACAGAGACAATTCAATCAGATCAAGAAGTCAGATTAAAAGTTCAAAGTTTTCTTTTCTATCTGAAGGAAACCTGCAGCCAGTCATTGACTTTACAGGATTCTGTCTTCCTGGATGAACAGGTAGTCAGAGGATATTCGATTGCATTGTCTTGTTATCTCTTCAGCAATCCCTCACACTGAGCATGCATGCAGCGACAGTGGGGGGAAAAAAGACCACCAGCAGAACCAGCAGCAGGCTCAGTGTGAGCAGCCTTCTGCTGAGGTCCACTTGGGATCAACTAGACAGAAGCAGACATACTAAACGGACATAGAAGCACTGATGATTTAATACTTTCTATGTTAAAAAAACATATTAAGCTAGCTCCACAGGTGGCTCTGTTTGGGAAAGAACAGTTTTCGTGTCAAAAGGATGAAAGATAGAATATCCAGTTAGCCACAGAAGAAGTTGATCCCATAGCTATGACTGGGAAACAGGACTAAACACTGAAAAACAGGCCAAGCTCCAACATCTAGAAACAAAGGTGTTGAGATTCTGCAGAGTGGGAGAATAGAGATAGAATGAAGCAGAATGATGAAAAAGGGGTCCCTATGTCCTCCAGCAGTCTAAGCCTATAGCAGCAGAACTATAGAGATAGATCAGGATAACCTGAGCCACTCCAGCTGATGAATAGCTAGTAAAAATCCATCTCTGTTTGGTGACGTCAGAGGATGAACGCTGTTGGGAGTAGCTCAACATTCTATAATAGACATGGATGTAAACACTGAGGATTGTTCCAGAACATCCAGTCTGGATTGGTTTGTATGGTTGAACCATCAGCCGGTTCTGTCTCAGGTAGTGATGTTGAGAAACATGGAGGTATCACACCTCCCAGATCAGAACCATCCAGAGCGGACCTCTAGCCTACAGTCAGACTCTGGACCTGAGGGCAGGCCGCAGCAGCCCCGGTAGAAAACACACGGCAGGGAAACATGGCTGCTATGGGTAGTATGCCTCCTCCACCACTGTTACAAGCAATCATCTACTATCTTCTTCAAGGTGCAGCTAAAAACTCCATCCATCCTTCACTGCCAGGGTTGTCAGGTCTGCCTGTTTCCAGCCCAACCCCTCAGTAAAATAAACAGCATGAAGTCCTCCCAACCTTCCGTTAAAACCATGAACATCAGATGATGTTCCAGATATTACGGTAACATGAAATGGAAGCTGTCTTAAAGCCATTTTTCCCTCTTTCATCCCTCAGCTGCGCCTTGCAGAGGAAGCCAGTCAGAAGAGGAAACGGGTGGAGCCTGCAGACCTCAGCTCTCAGGAGAAATGTCAGAAAATAGAGAAGGAGATCCAGGAGCAGGAGACGCTCCTCAGAGGTTACCAGCAGGTTGGTGTTCCTCTGAACATGTCCGGCCGTCGTAGAGCGGGCCTTCTAGAACATCCTTAGCTCTCAGGAATAAATGCCTGAGCACAGCCAGTCCCATCCGACAGAAAACCGTGACGGACGAGGTCGTGGTTTTCAGCGCTCATTGAAAGTCACCCGACACGATTTTAGGCAAGGCTGCATGGATCCTACAGAGAGAGAGCCCAGGTCTGTTTTAGTCAGACTATGCAGCAATTTCATGGGTCTGACAGGAAGAGAGACGCGTTAACCCTTCATACCCTCACAGAAACCAGAATAAGGAGGAGCAGACAGAGCAGGTCAGCGCAGCGTATCTCTCTCACCTCTTTATGGAAAAAAGAAAGAAAAAGTGTGATAAACTTCCCAGATCTCTCTGAGAATCACCTCTCTGTCTCAGTCACCATAGAAACCGTCCCACGCCGTTTATTGCTGCGTTTTTCTTTTCTCTAGACGTAGATCTAATTATGTTTTTAACAGAAGTAAATGAAATCTGCTCACCCTGCCTAGACAGAGCCTCTCTATACGCAGTCAGTGTGACATGGAAAGAAATCGTATCAGAGATAAAAAGTCAAACGCAGCCGGTGTGTTCAGGCCTTATCAGGTCTCAGGGAAACAAGCTGCTGCTGGGGATTCCCAGTGACAGCGCAGCGCCGGTATGTGGGGGTCTGAGCGGCTCCCACTGAGAAATAATCTTTGAAGGCAGGATGGTAATCTGGATGAACTGATGCGCTTCAGGAGCATCAAAGATGCAGCAGCAGGTGCCGTTTTGGTGCTAAAAGCGTGTGCGGTGTGGACGTAGCATAAGGGTTCTAGAGGGGCGATCAGTGGGAGTATTGGTTTCTGGTTCAGCTTAGGGTACCGTCTGTCTGGAAGCTGTGAATCTGAACGTGTTTTCAGGAGAACGAGAAGCTGTACCTCCAGATGAAGGCCCAGCAGGCCCAGAGCAAAGCCAACCAGGAGGCCATGTTTACGGAGAACCAGAGGCTGCTGAACGAGCTGGCTCACACAAGGTGGCCTTAGTTCATGGGAGCAGAATCCCCTCGCTCGTCCTTGGTGTCCGCTCACCATGTGTCTGACCTCCATCCCCATCAGGGAGCAGCTGAGGAACACCTGGAGGCCCGTGGATCAAACCAAACAGATCTCTGAGCTGCAGGCTGAGATCCGCCTCCTTCAGGTTGGTGACGCTGCAGCTGAGGTGGATCCAGCGGATCTCCTCCTACCATCTGTGTTTGTGTTTGCAGAAGAAGCAGGCAGAGCTGTCTGAGGAGAAGCGCTCTCTGGAGGTGGAGCTGCAGCTGCTGAGGAAGGAGCGAGACGAGGGAAGAGCAGGTGAGCTTTCCACTGTTGATGGTCAGCCTCCCTGCAGGTCTCTGCTGTCTCCATGGTGACTCTCCATGTGTGGCAGGAGAGAAGCTCTCTGAGGCGGAGGAGGTGGCGGCGCTGAAGAAGAAGCTGCAGTGGTTTGCTGAGAACCAGGAGCTGCTGGACAGAGACGCCCGGAGGCTGAAGGAGGCGACCGCTGAGATCCTCCGCCTCCGAGATCAGGTGGGGTTCCCTCTGAAACCGGAACCCACTGGGCTTCAGAGAGGGAAGCGGGTCGTTTACCGACGATCAGCAGCTGGTTTCTGTTACAGGTGGAGAAGCTGAAGCAGGAAACGGGCCAAGGAAGCAGGAAGCAGCAGAGGAAGATCAGAGACGGATCTGCAGACACGAGGAAAATGCAGGAGCTCCAGCGACAGGTTTGAGATCAGAGCGGTCAGTCAGTGCTCCTCCACAGGCCTTCATCACCTCGCTGTTCTTTCCTCCACCAGGTGAAGGAGCTGGAGCAGATCCTGAGGAGCAGGAACCCAAACTCTCTCCCAGCTCTGATTTATGCCGCAGCCACGGAGGACGGCGCCTCCGCCGGGACGCCGCCGCCCAGCCGGGTCAACGCGCTGCTGGAACGAAGAGTTCAGCGCCTGGAATCTGAGCTGGAGAGTCACGACGAGGAGGCCAAGCGCAGCCTGAGGGCCATGGAGCAGCAGTTCCACAGGATCAGGGTAACCAGCCTGGGTCTGTGCTCTGCCTGCCCGCCCTCTACCTTCCTGTTGGATGACTCTGTCTCTGCTCTGCAGCTGCGCTACGAGCAGCAGATCAGTGAGCTGGAGCAGCAGCTGCTGCAGACACGGCCGACCGAAGCAGCGGCACCTGCAGCGGAGCTGTGGACGTCCAGATGTCAGCTGCTGGAGGAGGAGCTGCGGCGGGAAAAGATCAGCCACCAGGAGAAAGAGGAGAGTCTGCAGGAGCAGATAGAAGCTCTGCAGCAGCAGCTCAGACCAAAGGTCAGCAGCTCATGGTTCGTTCACATCGACCAGGCCTGACGCCACCGCAGGTAGAGGCGCCTTCAGGAGCGAAGCAAAGCCTGCGGTGGAAATACAGCAAATTTCACTGCAGTTTGAAGATCTGAACCTTGAAATGGAGATGAAGATGCAAACTAAAAGTTCTAGCAGTCCGTCAGGAGAACCCTTAGATCAGTCATCATCTCCTCAGCTGCTCCTGTCCTGTGGGAGGAAGCTGGAGTACCCAGAGAGAAGCCACCCTGCAGAACGACCCCAGCCCAGGATCTTCTGGCCTCTGTGCTCCAAACTGCTCCACCATGACCCGTTAGCTTTGCTAAACTCCACCTGCTTCCAACCTTCATGGTTCTCCTGCTGATCCAACTGCATGTTTAGGATATTCTCTCTCAGAACAGAAAGATGGATGATGGATGGGTTAGGATATGTGGTCGCTAACCTAACTAACTCCTCCCATCCAGGTCCAGTCCAGCCCAGGCCGGCACCAGCGCCAAGCTGAGGCTGCGTTCGGCGCCAGGATAGAGCGACTGAACCGAGAGCTCGCCACCAAGAACCGAAGAATTCAGGAGCTGAACCGGACCGTGGAGAGGCTGAAGGGAGAGCGGCGAGGCGCGCCGTCCGCACCGCGCCGCTCTGCGGAGAGCGGACCATGCGCCGGGCCGACCGGACCTCAGCAACACGCAGCAGGAACCAACATGGAGGAAGAAACCTTCCCTGCTGCCCAGAACGAGAAGACTTACCAGCCCACCGCGTTCACAGGTCTGACCTAGGAGATGATGGAACATCAGTTAAACCAGTATACTGGGTTTCATTTCTCCATCTATCTGAACAGACTCTCCTCTGGGTCTCCATGGAGACGGCTCAGTAAAAATGGAGGATGGGTCTAAACTCTAAGCAGGATCAGGTCTGCAGTAATGTTTATTGGAGCAGTTTCTGCTCCGATAAACTGTAGAGAAGAACCAGCTGGTCTTGGTCATCCAAGGAAGCCGGTTCCATTAAGTTCAACCAATCAATGTCTTTATTGTCAACTACAATTTACAATTTAATCAAGATTTCAGTTTCAGTACAAACTGTTCATCACATACAGTGGGCTGGGGGGGCTGACAGGGGGAACTATTTACTGAGGCCATGTGAGCAGTTCTTCTGGGCCCTTCCACCATAACATCCAGGGGAGTTTTGATAAGGGGGGAGGGGGGGCGAATCCAGAGTGACACTTATTGTTTTGAGACCAGGCTGCTCAGGAATGTTCAGCCTTGACTCTTTTCTTGCTGGCTCTATGTGGCAAATCCATTATTCCAAACTTTTTGGGCTTTTCCGCCTTGAAGCGAGCGTGCTCATCCAAGATATTATCCCATCTCTCCTTTGAGTTCAACCGCTGCCGGCAGCCTGATCATCGCCCAAATTGCCGCCAACATCCTCTGTAATTGTAGATACATCAGGTTTCCTCCAAATCCAAACAGGAGAAATCAGAGTATCATACATCAGGAATCCATACATCTCCAATATCCTCCACTGAAAACATTGTGAAACACACCATCCTGTAAGCCTTCCAGGAGTCCATGGTGTGTCCCATGAAGTATGTCCCAGCAGGACAGGACGGCTCCCCTTTCCCCTGTTCTGCAGTTGAGAAAATTTGACTAATTGCATTGAGAGACCAGCTGACCAGATCCATTGTTTGAGTTCGGGTTAAATGAAGAGAGCTCAGAAAGACAAGACACAGCAAAGCAGGGACAGAGCAGGAACATGTGACCTTCATGAGTCAGAACAGACCCATCCATGATCCAAGTTCTGGACTTTACATCAGTCCTGTTCCTGTAGTCAGTCTGTCCAGTTAATGGCAGCAGTAGATCCACCAGCACCTTCATCTACTGGACCGAATCCAGCAGAGTAATGCTGATATCTATGGGTGTGACGTCGGTCCTACAGAACTTACCTGGTACCGCCCTGTTGGTTCCGTACTCTATTTTCTCTGGTCCCCTCCCTGATCTGACCAGTGATGACATGTTTAGCTAACCTGACAACAGCCAGATGCATGTCTCGCTCCGCCCAGCTCCACTCACATACATCTGGGAACCCGCCCATTGAAAGTGATTTCCCAACCGAATTTATGGTCTGTCCAATCAGGACGCAGGGTGGGTGTGTCCTGGAGTGGAGAAGCGACCGTGAGATTCCAACAACAATGGCGGCTCGCATTGAGGAAG
>NW_015151000.1:550689-552974 GCF_000732505.1 Cyprinodon variegatus | reverse complement strand
TGACATGATGTGAATTGGAGCTATAGAAATAAACTGAATAGAATTATTACAGCAACTTCTTTTTTGGGGGGAGTTTTTTTCTGACAGTAGGCTGACAGCAGAGGGGGGATGAGAGAGGGGGAGGTGGGACCACAGGTGGGATTGGAACCTGGGTCGGCCGCGTGGAGGACTAAGGCCTCTGTACATGGGTGGTGCGCGCTAACCACTGCTACACCTGTCTAGTTTAATTTTGCATTTCGGTCCCTATAGAGATGAATCCATCCCAGCCCTGTTTACTGGTATTCCTTTATCTGGGAAGTAAATTATTAAATGTGGAACCAGTACCCCTGGTTGGGAACCGGTCCCTGGCTAAATGAGGACTGTGAAGGGAGGAGATGCTCCTCTGGACCAGAAGCAGCCTCTGGTGGACCACAGCTCCTGATCTAATGTCTGATCTGTGCATGAAGAAGACTAAACTGTCTGATGCTGCGATGCTTTTAGAAGCAGAGCTCCTGTGGACTGATCTCTGGACCTTCTCCCACCTTCTGGTAGGAAGCCACATCTCCGAGGTGCTGCAGGAGAACGAGGCTCTGAGGGAGCGTGTGGAGCAGCTTCAGCTGCAGAGTGAGAAGGATCAGGAGGAGCTGCAGGCCAGAGCTGCTCGGGCAGAGGAGGAGCTGTCCAGGTGAGTATCCTGCCTCTGACGCCATGTTCACCTCCAGAAGGAGGCTAACCAGCAGGCTGGGACGCTCTGCTGCAGGCTGAGGGAACGCTCTGCGGAGCAGCTGTCCTCCATGAAGGCGGAGCACCTGAGGGTTCTGGACCGCCTGCGTGCCGCCCATGCTCTGGAGCACTCCTCATCCAAGGTGGCAGAACTGAGCAATAAGCTCCAGACTCAGGAGGTACCGGTTCCATCCAGCCCAACATCTGCAGCACAGCAGGAACGGAGCTCACTGCCTCTGCTCTGCATCTCCTGACAGGTGGCCATGAAGCACCTGCAGCAGCAGCTGAAGGAGCTGCAGGAAAGTAAAGAGGCCCTCTGCATCTCCAGGAGGAGAGAGGAAGCTCTGCAGAAGCAGGTCAGCTGATCTCCACTTCCCTATGAGCCTTGCTAGGTGACCTCTGACCTCTGAGGACTCATCATCTTCAGGTTCTGATTTGTTTGGTCTGACTCTGATTTCATGTCCCTGAACAACAGAAAGCAGAACGTTTGTGAGTCAAACACAAGTTTACAGGTTTAGATCTGATGCGCGGCTGAAGCTTCTTTGCTGCTCTAGCTGCGCGGTGACGCGCCTCAGATGCTCACAAGTTAATGAGGCGCTCAGAACGCGCTGCAGGACGTTTAGCTGCGCCTTGATGCGCGTCAAGCATTGACTTTGCCTGTAAACCTGCTGCTTCTGCTGCTCGCGGTCTGAACGTAGCATTATGAGTCAGGGGCTTCTTCTGGCTGGATTCCTGGGAACTCTCCTGTGATTGGCCCATAAACCAGGAAGTAATCAAAGGTTACACAGCGTAGTTCCAGTGCATCAACGTTGTTGATGGAGCGGACTGACTGTTTATAGGAAATGGAACCATCATCAAACCGGATGATTTGGCTTAATTTTACAGTAAATGTATCACTTCTTGGATTTCTATAGAACCATTTAAAGAAAAGTTCTTGTCTGAAACGGTAGAAAATAACTTTTCGACTGTTCTGAATCAAACACGCTTCACACAGCAGGCTGCAAATGAGCCTAAAGCGGCTGGTCATCAGCGTGGCGTTACCAGGTGATGGACAGTAACCAGCATCCATCAGGGGTTCAGGAGCTGATTACGCCTCCTAGTGGCGCTTTTAGCCAATCACAGCAGCTGGCCTATATCCCATTCTTGGTTAGTTTTACGTCTCGCAGAGTTAACTGATGAATCAAAGTCGTACCAAATCTGGTCAGCAGGATCACGCAGACATGTTTCCTTTGGCTCGTCTGGTAAAGGAAATAGAGGCTATTCCAGCCGCCTCTGGATGAGGTCATACATGCCGCTGCTTTTCATTGGTCCAAATATTTCAAATGTTTGGACCAATGAAATGCATTTTTTGTGAGTTGATGAATTTCCAAATCTCGCGACCAATCATCTTGCAGGATTAATAAACCGATGAATTGTTCTGTGTATCTGAAACCACGGCTTTGAATCTCTAGTTTGTTTTTAGGATTAGTCATTCCTTTATTATTGAACTATAGTGTGAATAAAAGCGTACTGCTATGGTTATGGTGCGTCCTTCCTGGGTCCTCAGGTGACGGACTGAGCATGTCCCCCCCTCTGCAGCTTTT
>NW_015151000.1:549059-549600 GCF_000732505.1 Cyprinodon variegatus | reverse complement strand
CTGATGCTGACTGTGGGTCTGTCCTCTGATGCTGACTGTGGGTCTGTCCTCTGATGCTGACTGTGGGTCTGTCCTCCTGCTTAGCTCACCCAGCTGCTGCAGGAGCTGAAGGAGGCCAAAGAAGCTCAGAGCTCCGAGGTGAAGCTCCTCTGCAGCCTGGAGAGGAAGATCATCAACATGGAGCTGAGACAGGAGCACAGAGAGAAGGAGCTGCAGCAGGTACCCTGAACCTTCTCCTCAAACATGGCTTCCTGCAGCTTTTCCCTTTAGACCAGAATGACTGAACATCAGAAACACACTTTCACAGAGGAGGAAGGAAGCCAAATGCTGATAGTTAGCAGGTCGACCCAGGATTGAAAAACATGCGTTAACCCGATATTTTCAGTGGAATAGAGGCTTTACTACGGTGGCCCTGAAGTGCAACTACAAATCTAAAAGCGCAACTACATTAAGGAAAACACAGTTACATTAACCTACTGGAAAAGGTAGGTACCAGTGGGAAACATGAGACATCGCTGATTGGACGACGGCGCCGTTTGAC
>NW_015151000.1:545922-548067 GCF_000732505.1 Cyprinodon variegatus | reverse complement strand
TTAGCATTAGGAAATCTGAGGAAGGAACGATCAGAGTCTGTTCCTTTCATCTGATGAGTTTGATCTTTTGGACCAACCAAAGTGCATGTTTACCACAGTAAATGAGAACTGCTCCACTCTAGAGTTCTTTGAATAGTTTTTAAATCAGCGGCATCCCATCGCAGCTCTTCTTTTAGTAGAGGTACTGACCGCCATGTTGGGTTGGTAGGAGCTGCCTGATAGCGTCACCTGTAGCAGCTCAGGGGGTTGTAATGAATGTCTAATCAGCTTTGAGTGAACTGAGAGTTTTCCCATTAGAAAGCTTTAAAAAGCCTCCAGGACCAACGTCTCTGGGAGCTGCAGGGCGTTCCTGCTCACCTTTAAACTGATGCGCTGCCTTCAGCAGGCAGAGGCTCCGAACGTTTCCTCACTGTGTTTAGAAACCTGATCATCACCCTGAGAAAATGTTCCTGCTTCTATGGAAGCAGAGTAAAACGCTCAGTCCGTCTCCCTCCTGGTGTCCGCAGGTGGTCGCCGACACCTTCCACATGTCGGCGGCTGATCTGCAGTCAGAAGTGGAGCGATGGCGGCGACTGGCTCAGGACAGGAGCAGAGAGCTGGACGCTTTCCGCTCAGAGCTGGACTCCATCCTGGACATCCTGAGACACCTCCAGAAGCAGGGGGGGGTCCTCCCACCCCTGAGATAACAGCCCGCCTGCTGCAGGACCGTTAGCGGCCATCAGAAGATGGCCATCAGGCGGCTAGAGGACGACGGCTGCCGCTCTGATCAGTGACTCTGAGCCTTTAGATGTTTTCTACCTAATTTATTATTGATGTAATAAATAAACATTAAATAAATGATACTTTAGCAGGCTGGATTATTAAACTGGAATCTAAAAACCTCCAAACTTAGCCAGTATGGTCCAGTATGGACCCAGTCTGAGTAAAGATGGCTGCCTTCTCCAGTGGGATCAGTAACAAATACTTCCCCTACGGTAAAATCAATCTTATGAGGAACATTTCCACAAACATTTAGAATGAAAACTAAGGTTTGTTGTGTGATTTTATGAGAAGTTTACAAATATACTAAATAACTCTGAAGATGAAGATAAATTTCCATGAACCTGACAGCAAAGTGAGCTCATGTCGCACCATCGAAGTTAAGATGAATTCAGCTTCATCACTGATGGATTTTATTCCAATAAAGCAGAAAAAGATCAAAGATGTTCACTTTCTTTTATTAGGCAAAGAGTTATTAATAGAAACCCGACTAAATAAGGAGACCTGAGACAGTTTAAAGAGTCCTGATTAGACAGAAGCACCAGAGGACGAACAACAATCGCACCAACATCTGGAGAAACATCAGCTGTGAGGAAGCCATCTTTCTTTATATAGAAAAGTCTTTTTTAGCAGAAAGTCCTGCTGCTGTTTCCATCAGCGGCAGGCGGCCATGTTCCCGCTGCCTGTAGGAGCTCAGCGGTCGGACCTGCAGCCTCTTTATCCTCCAACAACCGTCGGTATAAATAAAAGACTTCTGTTTTTCTCTCTGGGGGGCGGAGCTTGTCAGCCCTGGAAGGCGTGGTATTCCTCCTCGCTGAAGCCCAGCCGCTTCAACAGCCTGAATGAAGAAGAAGAAGAAAAAACTCAGTGTTTTCCTCAGCATCTTATCAACCCATTTAGAGTTCAAGACAGCTTTTCATGTTATTATCATCACATTATTAGGATCAAATCACTACCAGGTCTCATCCAACCATGACTCAGCAAGTTCTCTATGCAGCTGCTGCCATTTCTGCCTCTAATGAGAAGGACCCACGTTAAAAAGTCAAATGTTGGTTATAGAAACCGACTTCCAGCACAGAGAACAGAGGCAGAATGGCTACCCTTCTCATGGTGCTGCTGATTGGTTCGTCACCTTCATGGATGAACTGCAGGCCTGTCTGTCCCATATGCTGGAGCTCAGTGGAGGAGCTCTGAAGGTTATCAGCAGAATGCTGCTGATGGAAATAATGCGTTATTGTTCAGATAGAGGAGCCTTTAGATGCACTGCTGGTTCCTCTGACCACAAACCCGACACTAAAGCCTCGCTCTGACAGAACTCAGCCTGAACAGGAGTGGAACGTCTGTGGCAGAGCCTGAAGCAGCTTAGTGGGACTTTAACCTTAAAGT
>NW_015151000.1:542580-545030 GCF_000732505.1 Cyprinodon variegatus | reverse complement strand
TTCTGACATTTTGAACTGAACAAGCTTCCTGGATGGAAGAGAAAAGTCTTCAAACTTAGAAACAAAGTCCAGTGGATTGATTTATAATTTTTTTGGAATGACTTTACTTTGATTTCTAATGCATTTCTACAGCGACAGATTGTTTCCATGGTACAGAGGTAAATATTTCACTATTGCTCTGCTTGTAAAGCTGTAGAGCAGCAGCCTCCTCCTTAGATCCTCTGAGGCTGCAGAGGCCGAGCTTTGGGAGTCCCTGAAACACAAACAAGGCTGTTTGTTGATTTTCATGGCCTCATAACATCCAGCTCCTACTGCTGGTGGAGATTCTCAGTCATCCAGGTCACAGTCATTCCAAAAAAGTTTTAAAAAAACAATCCACTGGACTTTGTTTCTCTTCCATCCAGGAAGCTTTTTCAATTGAAAATGTCAGAAATAGCGTTTAGTTCCAGGTTTAATCCAGCAGCCCAACAAAGCCTGGTTTTAGTTTAGAAAACAGGCAAATATCCCATAATGCATTGCAATATGCTGCTGAAGATTCTCTGTCATCACTCTAAATGTTTCTCATAATATTACAACTTTACTCTTGTAATTTTCCAACTTTATTCTTATAAATTTTATGACTTTATTCTTGTAATGTTAAGACTTTGTTCTTGAAATAGAGAAACTAATCTCCAGCCTGGCCCTAATACTCGTCGTAGGTGACTGAGTCCTGTTTGTAGCAAATTCATTTCCTCCTAATAAACCGACAGAACAAAGACCTTTCCATTTCTAACATCTAAAACGTGTTGGGGTTAGATTCCCGTTGCTCATCAGCTCCTACCCGGTGGTTTGCTCTGTGAAGCCAGAAGGACCACAGACACAAGCGTAACATCTGGATCCATGCGGCCTGAGGAGGAAGGTCGTCAGCGCGGCCTCATCCACCCGACCCCTCCTGCCGCTCCAGCTGTCAGACGGCTCTGAGAGGACGTGCTCCACCTGAAAGCTGAACCGCACACAGTCAGACCAGGAAAACCCTGACCTCTGACCTCTCCTCCCTCCATCCTCTCCTTACCGTTCCTCTTTAGCTGCCAGATCGTCCAGCTGGTGGCGCCACAGCACATCCTCCTCCCTCTTGTTGAAGAACAGCAGCTGTATTTTGCTGTGAACACAGATTGAAGGATCGTCTGTTTAACATCTGAACTCCATCAGAAACGCTCAGAGCGAAGCGCTTCCTGACCTGATGGAGTCACTTTCTCGCAGCGCCAGGCTGATGAGACGAGCCATCGGCGTGAATCCTGTCCCTGCTGCCAACAGGTAGAGGTGAGTGACATCACGCAGGGGGCGGAGACTGAAAGGACCCTCCGGACCGCTGACCGAGACATTTTCACCTTGGAAACCACAAGAAACGCAGCTTAGATGGAAGCAGAAAAATAAACGTTCGGTTTGAAGAACATCAACAGGAAAAGGTCGTAATACTGATGCTAACAGAAGCTAAAGATGAAAAAAGGTCCCTTATTCTGCTTGTTTAAACCTTTAAAGGCAAATATGAGAAGAAATAACAAAAAAACAGAAAAGCAGCCTTCAAAGTGAAGCTGCCTCTTCTGTCTGTGTTTCACGACGAAGCCGCATCATCAGTCCAGACCAATCAGAGGCTGCTGTGCACCATAAGACGTGTATAGACACCTCACAGCTGCACTAATGTCACTATTGTGTGATTTTTAGCTATCAGGCTTCTGGAGGAAGGAGAGCGTCTTGATTCTGGGTTGGACTAAAAGCTGAATATGGAACATGGCTCTAAAGGCCATCATCCATCATCAGTGTGACGAAGCAGATAAAGGAGCTTTAAAAAGGAATGAAACTCTATCCTGGTTTTACAGAGACGACCGTCTCCTCCCTTAAAATCCTGAACGGATCAGAACTTTAAATCACAGACAAAACAATCAGGGCAGCCATGTTTTTTTCAGCTTCTAGTTCTAAAGTTAATAACCTGAAGAAACCAATGAAGACAGAAAGATGTAAGGCTGGTTTGAACCAGAAGAATGGAAGATAAAGGAGCTTCCAGTCATTATCTGAGCTTTAGGTTCCCCCGTTCAGACGAGACGTACCGATCTGTAGGCTGTCCAGGTACGGGCTGAGGACGCCATCAGGGTAGACTTTGACCATGAGGTAGAGGTCGGACCCCTGGGAGGACGGCGGCGAAGCAGCAACCAGACTCTGGTCCACTGGGGTGTACGGCCTCACCACCTCAGCACCTGGAAGGACCAGCAGCTGTTAGGGGAGGAGCTCCGCTGACCTTCTACTGCAACCGTTTAGCCTCATTAACGATGGCGGTTAGAGAAAAAAAAAGATCTTCTGAGTTAAAGGTTTGAATAAAAATCCAATGAATGAAAACCTTTTAGATTACTTCCTGCTAAATAAAAACAATGAAGAGGAAATGGATCCATTTGTCTCATCAATATTTATGGAATTAA
>NW_015151000.1:537852-539778 GCF_000732505.1 Cyprinodon variegatus | reverse complement strand
AACTCCTTTAACAAATAAAAGGTGTTAAAATCTGAAATCTGGAGCCGATTGATGCTGCGGCAGCATGAAGGAAGGGAAGAACGATGAAGGCTAACGCTAACATGCTAATGTAACCCTTGTACACTAGGTGGAGTGTTGTCTTGGAGTTAGTAGTGGATTGGGCCAATATCTAGGTTTGTAAGGAGGGTAATAAGTTACAACAGAAGGTAGAAGAATGAGTGGAGCCACAGGTAACTTTGATTAAATGTATTGAACACTGTGCACAAAAATAAGCATAAACAATACATTCAAAATAATTAGTTAATTTCCCTGTCTGAGCTCAGATTTTATAAAAGTCCTGCCGGCATATGTCAGTTTAACCAAGTCAATTCCAGAAGTGTTGAAGTGTAGTACGGTACCGTCCTACCACACAATTTTAACAGTTTGTGTTAGAGAACTGCCTGTTCCCAAAGCCAAGGGTTGGTTCAGTTCAACTGGGAAGGTTCGCCATCTCCCTCGTCAGGGAGAGAATCCAGATCCACGATGGTAAGTTCCAGTTCCAGGCACCAATAAAAGGAAAAAAACCTAGCCGAGCGCCTCAATATTCATAAGCCTTTCACGAGGGTGACCACGTCTCACACATTCAGATCCAGTTTCTTCCAATTTCCTACACAACGAGGAGGTCCGGTCCGCTTCCCGCTTCCCCCAGTTCAAAGGTTTTTAATGGTGATCTTGAAGCAGAGACGGGTCGGATCGCTCTCTCCTCCGTGTTCGAAGTGGATTTTGGTTGAAAATGTTCAGTTTTGGTTGTTTAGTAAACTTTTCTTTTTTCAGGTTCAATGTTCTGTGAACGGGCCTCTCGCTCCGGCAGAGAAGAAAGTTAGAGCCGTAGAGGTGGGTGGGCTTAGCTCTAGCAACCAAAGGGTGATCGGCTTTTTCTCTTTGGGCCTATGATGGGCCTTCACAAGCTCTATATTTTTGATTGACACATTTACTGTTGAATCACAATGCTACGATAGAAAGAATACAGATTTTGGATACTAAAACCCACTGGGTTACACTAACATTAACAAGATGCATGAGTCATTCTGGTTTCCTCCTAACCCCATTTGGACCAAAGTGAATTCTCTATTAACGGATCCAAACTCAAAGCGTCTACTGCTTTCTTTAAGAAGTCTGAGAAGTTCTGGGTCCGCCGTCATAAACAGGCGTCAGACGATTGCCGAACAATTTAGAGAACGAACAGCGAAGCTACGCAGTCGCCTGTATGTGACAAACACAGCAGACTTTAAAACATCATGGGTGATGCTGCATGTTGACTTCATTCTGGATCCTCTCTGTGAATCGAACCTCTGATCAGCTTTTACAGCGTAGGGCTTGTCCCACCCTGCTGATCTGCATGCGACAAACTTTCCATGGATTCCTATTTTAATTTGGGCGTATACATGAAATGCACAGGCATCATTTCATGGACATTACTCTGCATCAGTTAAAGCTGCTCGCTCAATAGCATTCTCGAGGATCCATCACTCACCTTCTGGCTCACCCTATGATGCTAGATGCCACGACTGATGAGGAACTGACACTGAACAGATGTCAACGTGTGCCAGCGTGCTTCAGCCTGCTCATAACTTATACTAAACATACTATGCTAGCGTTTTTGCGAGATCTTTCCTATGTCAGGCATACACTGGTCTAAATCATCAAGATGTGACAGGGGCTTCATTGGTTGAACTAATAAATTTTGCAGAATGGGAGAATAGAGATAGAATGAAGCAGAATGATGAAAAGGGGTCCCTATGTCTTCCAGCAGTCTAAGCCTATAGCAGCAGAACTATGGAGAAACTGAAAACTGATGAAGTCAGTTTATTGGATCAGCTGCTCATAGACCATAAACCGTTACGTACGTAAATGTATCAGGTAGGAGAGTTTCCCCAGCAGAGCTTC
>NW_015151000.1:531672-535613 GCF_000732505.1 Cyprinodon variegatus | reverse complement strand
GTCAGACCAGCGTACCCGTAGTCAATATGCATGCGCAACATGTCAGATTTGCTTTTATCCCTTTAGTTTTGTATGAAAAAATAAGACTTTAAACTACCTCGACTGGCGTGTATCACTTTAGTCATGCACAAAAAAAAAAAAACAATTAAGGTGAGATCACCATACGCTTTAAAAAACACCAAAAAGTAAGTAATTAAATGAGGTACCGTAAATCCTCTAATATAGGACGGGGCCTTTAGTTCACTCAGGTGCATCTCAGGTGCATCTTGGTTCTGCCATCACAGCAAAATTATATTTGAGGCAGACTAAGTGGAAGGAGGCTAGCAGTATCGTATATTTCAAGGGAAATTCAGAACAACGAAGGCCAACGTAATTCTGTCATTTTAATGCTGCCTGGTTACTACCAGACCTAGCGGTGATCACATGTCTTTCAGATCGGAACGATTGGTTAAGGTCACTACGATCTCTGTGTAAGGATGGGACTTCCCATGCTAATGGCTTGGATTCGGTAGCAAACATTGCCCCCCTGTGGTACTATCACAAGTTGTTGAGGACTGCCCAGGAACATTGTTGGTTCTATTTATAGCTCTGGCCTGTATAAGAGTCCGGCCATTATTTACCTCCGCCGACAGCGAGACCGCCATTATTAGAGACCCGGCCGCTAATGGAATACAGGCCAATATTAGAGGATTTACAGTAATTTAAAGTTGATTTTTCTTACAAAAGTAAAGGGATAAATTTGACTATGGATATGCTGGCCTGACTGCGTCGTGGAGAGCAGTTTAAGCAGAGATGCCCAGCTGATCCATGGTCGTTATTTTTTTAATAATTTTTTTTCTAATTGGAAGGATTCCTGGTAAAACGGTGTGATCGTGGACAGCCACACGATCACAGCACACCGACAGAGTTCATCTGGCAAAAGTCAGCGAGGAAAATCTCACTTAGTTCAGAGTAAATGAACATGGCCGACGATGAAGAAGCAACAGAGATGCTAAGTGGGCCGATTCTGACCTGACCGAGGAAAAACCATTTCAGGAAAGCCTCTTTCCCACTGAAAACATCGGGTTAACGTGTGTTTTTCGATGATGGGTTGACCCGCTATTTGTCATTTGGCTTCTTTCCCGCTGGCAGTAAAAGCTGGTCTAACCCCTCGCTGGCAGCTGCGGGGTCTCTGTCCCCCCTGCCTCTGCAGGGGATCATCACGCTGGGTTGCATTGATGATGTCACCAGAGTGACAGAAATCAGGGAAGTAAACAATGGAGAGCAGCATGGCAGGAAGCCATGGCGTAGTTAGTGTGCTTTATTGTTTCTCTCTATTATCTGTCTGAATCCATCTCACCAGAGCTGCTCCAAGTTTATCCAAAGTAAACAGAGTTGATTCTGCTTGTTAGATCAGAGGCGAGTGGTACGGTGTGTTGACATCCGTATGATGCGTTCAATGGCATCACGTAATTTAGCGGGTCAACCCGCTGTAGGTACCAGATCTGCTCGGGTTCTGCTTCATGCCAGTGACTTTAGGCTACATGATTGGCTGAACGTTGCCACATGATGTAAAACGTTGTTGTTGCCCTGACAACGACAATAACATCGCTCAGGCCTGATAATCCCAGCAGACCAACCACTCTGAACACACCATCAGCCCAGACACCAGAAAGTAAATATGCCTGATCCAGAACCCCGTAGGTTTTAGCTTTACTTGGTTCAAATTCTGTATAAAAATCTGCTGCAGCCCATCAGTTTACTGTAGATGACATCAGCAGCAGCTCACTGTGAGTTTATGCTTCCATTTTCTGCTATATTCCACATCCTTCTGAGGTCCAGCCGGCCTCATGGGGGCCGAGGCCCCGTCCTTCTAACAGGAGACCAGGGTGAGGCTATAGGGATAGAACAGGCATAGAAAAAGAAACTTAGATGTGTTTGTACCTTTAGCAGCGGCTGCAGGTTTAGTAGCCATTCGTCCAACCAGGCACTCTTTCAACATGGACTCATAGTTCACCCAGCGATGGACCTGTGACACAGCGAGGGGGGAAACCAGTGAGGCTATAGAGGTGGGCCTTTGTGGGGATCAGATGAGCTGAAGTCTTTCAGGTTTAATAGATCGGGGTCAGACAGGAAACCAGTTCTGATACTGAACTGGTCTGATTACGAGAGCAGAGCTGCATTCTGAGGAGAGCCGATGAAGGGAGGCCTGAGGCTTCTGGGCTGGATGGAGAGTTAAAGCCAAAAAGAACCAACGGGTCCCAGTGCTGCATACCCGGTCAGACCAGCATACCCATAGTCAATACCCCTTTATCCCTTTGGTTTATCCCTTTGGTTTATCCCTTTAGTTTATCCCTTTGGTTTATGCCTTTGGTTTATCCCTTTAGTTTATGCCTTTGGTTTATGCCTTTGGTTTATGCCTTTGGTTTATCCCTTTGGTTTATGCCTTTGGTTTATCCCTTTAGTTTATGCCTTTGGTTTATCCCTTTGGTTTATCCCTTTAGTTTATGTGTTTGGTTTATCCCTGTAGTTTATGCCTTTAGTTTATGTGTTTGGTTTATGCCTTTAGTTTTGTATGAAAAATAGACCTTATACTATCTAAACGGGCGGGTAACCCTTCAGTCATGTACAAAAAAACTATTTAATGACTTACTTTTTGGTGTGTTTTGAAGTGTATAATGACCTCACCTTAAATGTTATTATCTTTTGTATTGACTGGTCTATATATGGTCTATATATGCTGGTCTGACTGGGTAACACCGGCCTGTGGCCTCCATCCAGGTCAGATCTCAAACATCCAGCCCTGCTTCTCAACATGGACCCACTGCATACTGAGCTGAACTCTGTACCTGGTCAAAGAGGTCGGTGCCGTCTATCCCTGCTGCCTTCATCAGCTCCTCTTCTCCACCCGGATGGTAGTCCATGTAGGGCGTCACGTTGTAAACCATCCCTGAAAGGACAGAAATGCTTCATCTCAGTTTTGTCTGGATCAGTGTTCAGGATTTTTCCCAACGGTGCGTTTTGGTACTAAAACATTTGTTCAGCTCAAGCGACTGCAGCCGTGCTGGAAGCGGTCAGAACCGGTGCTGTTTCCTCCCTCTCTGCCCTGATGAGCTCCTGCCTGATCTCCAGCTGACTGATAGTGATGGTCCATTAACAGCGATGCGTCGGTGCATGCGTGGAGCCCATAGAGCTAAACACTGCATCGCTGCGAGTGTCGTTTCCAGAAAGTCATGTGACCGATCCAGGAGATGTTTCTAACTGACTGATTCACATAACTGTGTTTGAAATCATATTTGTCAATATGAAGCATCTGCTAAAAAAAATCTTATCTTTTGCGGTTTATCATTGGGTTTTTATTTTATTTTATCACGTCATCCTTTTCCTCTCAGTTATCACTCAACTTATCTGAATTAAAGTTCATTTCAAATTGATTCTTAGTTTATTTACTGTTTTTACTGCACTTATTGTTTTAAAATTATGATTTAAATGCTAGTCCACATCCTCATTCACATTTTCACCTCAATATTCACGCTATGTTTACATTTCAGTGAGTGAGTGCTTGTTGCTTTGATGTGTCTTTGCTCAGCAGCTGTGCTCGTTGTAAACCAACCAATCAGAGCACAGCTCATCTAAATATTCATGATCAAACCATAAAAGGAAGAAACCTGTGGTTTCATTCTAGGGCTTTTAACCAGGCTGCATTAGGGCTCATAGAACAGCTAATATGCCATTTTCAGCCCAACCAATGTTACACGCCCTATTAGAGACCTGAAGGACCAGATACCCTATAGAATCATTCTATCACCCTATTAGAGACCTGAAGGACCAGATACCCTATAGCATCATTCTATCACCCTATTCAGAGACCTGAAGGACCAGATACCCTATAGCATCATTCTATTACCCTATTAGAGACCTGAAGGACCAGATACCCTATAGCATCATTCTATCACCCTATT
>NW_015151000.1:522803-525981 GCF_000732505.1 Cyprinodon variegatus | reverse complement strand
ACAGAAGTTCCCAGTAGACAGAAGTTCCCAGTAGACAGAAGTTCCCAGTAGTCAGATCCCACCTCGTATGCAGGTCCAGCAGTCCTCCCTCCGGTTGTGCCTCTGCAGCTCATCTGGGGTGACCTCCAGCAGCCGCCCCCTCAGGCCTGTCAGGTCCTTCCCGCTCTTAGCGAACCGGATCCAGTCCATCAGACTGTGTCCAGGTTTCAGGGCCACCTGCCGAGCAGAGGGGGGTCAGCAGCTCCACAACAACAGGCGGACATGTTCCACCAGCTCAGGCTGAATAAAAGCTGCTCTGTGTTTATAAATGTGCTGCCTGGCTGGGTTATAAACACAGGTCGGGTTTTCTCTGGGTTCTGGGTGACAGAGACCCAGAGCTGGACCCAGAGCCCCGCTGCTCCCTACCGGCCGGTGGTACCTTGTTTCTCCCGGACTGTCCGGACGGGGCGACCCTCTGCTGGGAGCCCGGCGCTGGGAACGCCTGGCTGGGGATGTTCAACATGGAGGCGGGTCGGAAGCAGCTCCAGCTCCGAAGGAAACCTGTCCGACAAACACAGCAGCAGCAGCGGCGGCGGAGGGGTTAGACGGTCCGGCTGCTCCCAGCGCTGTGATGAAACATCCTGATGCTAGGCTAGGCTAGGCTAGGCTACGGTTACATGACGCCTAAACGGCCACATTCACTAGAACTAAAGATAAATAGTCAGAACTGTCACACGGAGATACATGTAGAATTTAAAAGAAGTAACCATGAGTTCTTAAATAGATCTGTCACTCTATATTTAAGGGTCAAATACGAGTTAATTTGTTTTAGCTTATCTCCGGTTAAGAAAACTACAAAATGGCCCAGGCTCTGACGTCAACAAATCGCGACTGCGTCTGCTACGTCATCTGTTACACAATTTCCGAAAGCAGCAGCACTAAAACCAGAGTTCCTTTCAGCGGAATTTCCCTTTAAATGAGCCTTTCTGTCCCTGACAGCAGCTCTAAGCTCTATAGGTCTATACCACACACTGACACCAGGGGGCGCACAGCTGACACCTGGGAGGAAACGGATGAAAAAACCGCTGAAGGTGGACGCGCTTCTTCCTCCACATGATCCACTCTCAGTGTCATCTTCCTCCTCCTCATCATCATCATCTGAGTGGGTTTCCATGGTGGGATCATAGAGCTGTGCTGCGCTCATTCAAATATAACAACATCTGACCTTCTCGGCACCCGTAGAGTTAGAGAAAGATTAATCTGCTAAGAGGATTCCTAGACAGACGTCCTCTTCAAACTAAAGGTCAGAACAACGGACTGTGAATAGGGTTGGCTTTTAAGATTAGCTTTACTAAATAAATGTTGCAGTCTTATTCCAAATAAAGATCCTATTATTTTCCCAGTGAGAGTTTCCCATTGATAACCAGATGGTTTTATGCATACAGGACTGTGGAGGGATGAGCATATCTCCATCAAGCACTCAGACCTGAGGACCATTTAAAATGAGCATTTGATCAAACATCCATGTTTTTCAGTGTGGGAGGAACCTGAGAGAACCCAGTAATGCACAGGGAGAACTGTGCAGGAAGACGTGTCACCATGGAAACCCAGAACCTTCCTGCTGCAGCAGCACCAACAAATAAAATAAATCTTAAAGAAAAACCTTCAGAGGGATTCCTTCCATAAGAGCGTGTACTGAAAGCACAGCTGGAAAATGACAACAAACCACTATGACAACAAACCACTATGACAACAAACCACTATACACATGGTTAAAGCATCAATACATCAAAATGTTTTCATCATGCAGTGAACTACTGTCTGATAAAAGCTTTATAGAGGGAAGGAATCAACTCAATGCTAAATGATAGTGGGAATCAACCCTTTAACGACCCCCTTTAGAGACATAGACAGGTATGGGGCATTGCAGGCTAATAAACAAGCCTAATGACCCCCATTCCAAAGGGATGGACCAAATAAACCTGGAACTAAACGCTATTTCGGACATTTTGAATTGAAAAAGCTTCCTGGATGGAAGACGTACTTTAATAATCCCAGAGGGAAATTACAGAAACGTCTTCAAACTTGGAAACAAAGTCCAGTGGATTGTTTTTAACTTTTCAGGAATGACTCTGACCTGGATGACTGAGAACTGAGTAATTAATTTGTTAATCGAATGCGGGCAATTCCCTGCACCCTTGAAACAGGCTAGAGTTATGCCTATCCTAAAGTCAGGATCCCAAGGCCAGGCCTGTAACTATCAGCCCATAACTATCCTGCCTGTATTTTCTAAGGTGTTAGAAAAAATAGTCTCCAATCAGTTAATGGCGTACATACAGTATCATAAAATCTTACCTCCTCTACACTTTGGCTTCCGACCTCATTATTTAACAACAAACTGTTATTTTGTTGAACAAATAAAGTTGGCAATAGACAGCGGGGAAATAGTAGGCGCAGTCTTTTTGGATCTCAAAAAGGCATTTGATACGTTAAATCATCAAATTCTAATTGCAAAATTATCCAAATTAAAATTTTCACCTAAAACTTTACAGTGGTTTGAATCCTACTTAGAAGGAAGAGAGCAGTGTGTCACAATAAACAACGAAAAATCATCATTTTTAGAGATAAATACAGGAGTGCCACAGGGATCCATCCATGGCCCTCTACTCTTTACATTATACATTAATGACTTGCCAGAGTCTTGTCCAGCAGCAGGTTTTCAGTTATATGCAGACGATGCAGTAATTTATGTTCGTGGAAACACTGTGCAAGCAGTTTCTAATCAACTGTCAGGACATCTACAAACTGTGTCAGTGTGGTTCCATAATGCAGGGCTGTCTCTCAATGTCTGTCTGTTTCTCTTCTAGGACCAGGCCCATATCTCAGGAACAAAATTTACAGATAAATGGAGCTAGAATCCAGCAGGTCTCAGAAATCGAGTATCTAGGATTAATACTTGACTCACAATTGAAATTTGACAGCCATGTAAAAAAAAGTGTTTTGTGCACTCCATGATGTTTTCACATCTAAGTTACTGCATTAGTTCTTGGTCACAGGCCACAATCACTACTATCAAGCCTCTTCAGATGATCTATAATAGAGCTATAAAAATCTTAGATAAAAAACCAATCCATTGAGAATTAGCCTTAGCTAAAATGTTGTAGTGTGTGACATGATGCATGAAACATACTTGTCCCCA
>NW_015151000.1:518938-520191 GCF_000732505.1 Cyprinodon variegatus | reverse complement strand
CCCAGCTGGCTAAGAATTGAATAGAATATAAAATCACAACAGTAGCTTCATCTGGTCTGTTCCTGTTTGGCTGTGACTCCATCCTGGAGAGAAATATCAGCTGTGCTGCTGCCATCAACACCTTTGTTTCTAGATGCTGGAGCTTGGCCTGTTTTTCAGTGTAGTTCTGCCTGGTCCATGTATTGCAATCTTGGGAGCTGCTTCTTTGTCCTGGTAGCCAAATGCAATATGATGTCAGTGACAGTGTTTCTGAATGCTTGCTTGATTGTCACATTCTGTCCTGTTAATTATGACTACTAGGCTGAAACTGAATTGCCTTATGAGGATAAATACATTTGTTTGATTTTATTTCTGATATTTCTGACATGAGGATCAACAGGAAGCAGTTTTTTAATGTTTCTAGAGATCAGGTTTTCCAAGGTGGAGATGAAATTAAGGTAGGCACATCGCAGATTTCTTTATTTGATGAAGAGGGAGAAGCTTGTACTGTAGTTTTGGTTGGGACAGGAGATAAGGTCCAGCAAGTGAATCTTGGGAGCAGCAACCGGAGGAGCAACCAGAGAAGCAACCGGAGGAGCAACTGGAGGAACAACCAGAGGAGCAACTGGCGGAGCAACTGGAGGAGCAACCAGAGGAGCAACGCGAGGAGTGGTGAGGAGAGAACAAACAGGCAGAGTCTTGTAATCAGTAAAAAGACAGAGGGCTAAAGACTATCCGATACCTGGATCAGATATGGTGATTTGATATATGATATTAGACAACCAATCAGTGCACTTTGCATGGAACTGTTCCTGCTTATTTGTTAATAAATAATATGAAGTACATTCATATCTGCATTTATTTGTTACCATTTTTATCAATGTTTATGTCAAGCTAAAGCCTTCATTCACATGACAATAAATATAGTTAATTCGGTATCGGATATCGCCCGATACGCTTAGCCTAGTTGTCGCGATCGGATTGGATCTGAAAAAACTGGATTGGCGCTTCTCTACTGAGGACTAGAGACAGTTTTTTCTTAAAGCCAAGAGGTTAATTTAGATAATGGAGAAGTAGATGGTAGCAAAGAGAAGGAGGTCTAACTTCCACTTCGATGGTTTGAGCGATCGGGCATCTTCCTCAGGGAATGCGCTCCTCCATAAACTCCTATTTGTTTACATAGATGACACACAGACACACCAATCTGGCAACGGCACTGAAAATATGACAGGAGCTGAACAAACTGACCATTTTTTAGAACTATGATTTAAGCC
>NW_015151000.1:509847-515384 GCF_000732505.1 Cyprinodon variegatus | reverse complement strand
GCGTCAGTGAGCTGTTCCCACTGCAGCTAAAAGCCCATTGTTCCAGGGTTTTTAACTGGTTTTTCGCCCCGAGAATAACCCAGGAACAAGGAAAAGGAGAAAACAAAAAAATAATAGCCTGATCTTTATACACTGATATTTTTAATGACATTTATTTAATGCAATGTGAGTCTGCTACAAAGCAAAATACATAAAAATAATTCTGTATTATTGTTGAAGTCAATGTGTGTTATGAAGAACCAGATATGTTTTTGAATGCCTGTCTGATACAGCAGCGAGGGGGGGGAGTGATCTGAGTTTAGTTGGTTAATCAGTCAGGGGATCTGTTCAGTTACAGCTTAAAGTCATCTGCATAATGGTGTTTGGCTGTTGAGCGAAGGGAAAATGTAGAATCCAGGTGGTTTCTCTGTCTCAATAGGACAAAAGGAAACCTCTACATTATACTTCAAACAGCTGGAAAAAAAGCCTTGGTCAGTTTCTCTCTTATGTCAATGGAAGGCTCTCAAACCGTTTAAACAGCAAAAAGAAGATCCATTTTTTAACATCTTTAAACCTTTAGATTTTGAAGTTTATGACCTGTTATTAACTTGAATGAAATCACAATTAGCTGGTTATTTAGACTCCTTCATAAACTGCATCAGACCAAGTTTTATTCTATGCTAAAAGTCTCCAAATGTTAGTCAATCAAAATGTGTAATATAATAATACTACTTCTGCTATAAAGGGTTGGCCTGCTGTTAAAGATTAGAAACAGTAATAATGTTGACAGATTTGAATGTTTTTCTGTCTTGAGCCTGAATGAGAGGCAGCTGCTCTGATGCTGCTGTCCGCTTTAATGACTCTGACCTTTGATAGTTTCCTAAATGTTTCTCCAAATTAATGGAAGTGACACGCTCACACTAATTACTTCGTGATTTGTCACTGACAGTCCTAATGAAGACATCAAGATTTAATAGCTTGTGTTGACTGGATGCTACCGATGTCACATGCAACCTCAGAGGTTTGGGTCAAACGCTTTAATCACTGTTGAACGGATAAACTTCTGCTTTAGTGATAAGGAAAAAAAAGTCTAGAAATCATTCTGCCTGCTTTTAGGTCACAGGATTAAAAGCAAGCAAATTATTTTCTATTAACAATCAAATAATTTTGAAAGTTTTCTGTTACCCTCTGTTGGTTGTTTAAGATGTTTATCATCTTTGACAACCAACCTCTCCTGGATGAGGAGGTAGAGGATATTCACTTGCATTGTGTTTTCTCTGAAGGGATTCCTCACACTGAGCATGCATGCAGCGAAAGTGGAAAGGAAAAACTCCTTTTCACAGAAGCAGGCTCAGTGTGAGCTGCCCTCTGAGGTAGACTGGGATTCAAGGAGATGCAAGCAGACATAGAACATAATCATAGAAGCAATGATTAATGTTAGAAAAGCTAATGCTAAACTAGCTCCACAGGTGTTTCTGTCTGGGAAAGAAACTGTCAATAAGACAAGCTCTGAGCCAGTTTCCCTGACGGACAATGAAAGAGACAACATCCACTTAGTCACAGTAAAAGCTGAGGCCATAGCTATTTCTAGGAGAGAAACAGGACTAAACAGTGAAAACAGGCCAAACTCTGTCTTATCAATAATATTCTCGTTCAGGATGGTGTGACAGCTAAAAATAACCAGATCAGAGGAAAAAGCAGAGAGTACATAAAGTTAGAACTTGACCTCATAAATAATCCTAAATTGAAGAAAAATGTTCGAATGAATCAGAGAGAGAGGAGAAGTGGTCTCTACGTATGTCCTCCAGCAGCCTAAGGTTATAGCAGCATCACTATGGAGCTCAGATAACCTTAGCTCTCCTGACTATACACGTGATCTTATAATTCAGTGAGCTAATCTTTTGAATGAATCATTTTAGTGGACTGATTCTGGTGATTCAGTTCACTTAAAAGAACTGCTGTTCCATTACTACAACAGGGGGTGTTCTTGGCTTTTTTTTTTCATTAATGTCTCGGTTGGAAATCCAAACCTTTCCATTTTCATAACAAGACGGTCCTAGTACATCTCATCATTGCTTCAGCTGACATCCTTTGATGTACACCAACTTTCACACATTCACACATAACACTCACATCCAATAATCCCAGGACTGAGGACTCGGTGGCACCGGTAGTTGGTCCTGGGATTACCGGACGACCCAATTAGTGAACCACACTAACCTATCTAGTTCCTGCATCGGGCCTGGCCCCCTATCCCGCACGGGACGAGACTGCTACCAGCAGAAGCCCCCCCGGGGATGGGGCCCACTTGTCCTGCACAGGCCACCCAACCAGAGCCCGCCCCTAAATAATTCACCCAGCCACTTCCTCTCCCTCAATTCATTATTTGCCCCTCCCTCCAACCCCCTTAGGGGAGACCAGAAGTGACAGCCCCAGCACCGGCAGGCCACCCAAGCCCCGCAACAGCCCCCCGCCAAGACCAGGGACCAGGCGGCTCGCTCTTCCTCCAGGCCCCAGACTCTGGGTGGCAGCCGGAGAACAGGGGTGTGAGAAAGACCCTGATCCTCCCTGTGCCTGCTCAAATGTTGTGTTTTTGCGTGTTGTTCTCAAATGCAATTAAAACTGGGATTACAAAAGCGGGTGTCCGGGACAGTGCACCCCCCCTCCGGAAGACAGGCGGTGCCAGCATCTGCCATAAGGTGTTAATGTCAGTGCCCCCCACAAGCTCAACATTCCCCGAGGCCCCCCAGGACACCAGAGGCCACAACCGGGCTTACACTGGCCCAGACCCCAAGCAGCCTACCCCACAGAACCTGAACCCCCGATGCCCCACTACGGCACCCGCCAGAGGGCAAAGGACCCCAGGGACCCCAGACCCCTGGACCCACCCAGCGGCAAACCCAGCTACCAGGCCAGTAACCCACCTCCGCCACCACGGAACCCCCCCAAGAGCACTGCAAGCGGCCGCTGTAGGACGCCGCGAGGAATGCTAAGCCCCACCCCAATGGGGGCAATAGACCCTGGGATCAGATCTGCCAGGCACCGCACTCCGTACACTCCCCAGAGCCCCCAGGAACCAGGGACCCCCGAACCAACCACCATTGTCTGGATTTAGTCATTCCAATAGACGATGAAAATAGATAATAAAAAAAAAAAAATAAAAAAAAACGGTCTGAAAATTACGGCATCTCAACTTTCACTTTCTAACCGAATGTAGGTGTAATTCGGACGTAAATCATGCCATCTTCACAACCAATGTCTTATTTGGTTTCCTCCTTTAACAAACCTCCATCCAATGACCGCTTCTCCAAGAGGAATCTGAGAGACTGAGAAAATAACTCAGCCATCTAAAACCTGCAGGAAGCTTCATCTCACTGTTAACGGTTGACTCCCTACAGGACTCTGCAATGCAGAAAATTTGAAAAAAGTAGGTCCAACTTTTTGAAATAATTTTTTGCACTTTATTTAGGTAAGTAAAATAATCTGCTAATAGAATGAGATGTTTGCTTTTAGAAATAGAAAGAAAATCATCTATGTCATCTTATCTAAAGGAAAAGTCCGGTCACGTTTAGAATACAAACTTCTGAAAGTACTTTAAATATGAAATATATCACATACTGTTCAATAAATGATAAATAATAATAAAGTGTTTCTAATTAAGAGTAATTTTCATTTGAATGTGCTTCACTGGATTTTTTTTTTCACTATTATTATTGAAATCTTCAATAATTGTTGTTGATTGCAGATGTGTCTAGTAGTTCCCATTGATTTAGCTTGGAAAGCGGGGAGAATGGCGCTAGGCTTACCGCACCGTGACGTCATTGCTGGAAGATGGCAGGAGGGAGGGGCTACTATATTTGGGCAAAAATGGCCGCTCCCAGACTCAGTGATCGCAGCGGAAATTATTATTTTTACTATTTTACTGATTAACGCTAAATTCATTAAATCAAAGCGAACATATTACTTTTAGGTATAAATAACGATCCATTAATTATTCCTAACTGACCGGACTTTTCCTTCACTGCAAAAAATGGAAATCTAAATCAGTCATTTGTTCTAAAAATAAGTGCATTTGTTCTTGAATTGAGGAGGTAAGTGAGATGCTTTGCCAATGGAACAAGACAATTTACATTTAAAATAAGAAAAAGCAACCACATTGTCTTATTTCAAGGGCATATTATCTGATAATCTTATTTTAAGAGTAAAAATACTCATTCCATTGGCAAATCATTCCATTTACCTACTAAAATGAAGGGTAAATACGCTTGAATTAAGACATTTTTACTTATTCCTAGACCATTTTTGCAGTGTTTAAGTTGCATTATATCTAACTACTAACTCTTACTGTTTGGCAGATCATGTTTCTTTACTGCTCCAAAAAGGAACAACTTCACCTATTTCAAGAAAAGTAAACTTTTTTATAAATATTTCTTTTAAATCGTCAGTGAAGGTTGGATTCAGTCCTTTTACTGGTGTCTGTAGAGCAGTAGATAATCTATGGATGCAAACTAAGAAAAGCAACAAGAAAACCTAATAAATGTGTCCAATCAGACTTAGGTTTAGTGAACAATAATGTTTCTGGGGTCCGTTGAAGGACTGAGGGGAACTTTTAGCTCCGTTTACCATCCTAAAGTCAAACAGGGATTATCAGAATAATTGCCTTTGAAGTTCAGCATTTGTTAATGTTGAACTTCTCTGTGCAGGGCTGTAACACTTTGATCAGGTGACCCCAGAGTTAACCCCTCACTGTTATACTGGCAGCCCGCTCTCTTTGGAGCCACTGTTGAGCTGGTTTAGCTGCATCATCCAATTATGGTGACCTCTGGGGCTGAGCTAACTAGTGCAGGAAAACTCACATCCTGCCGCACTTGACAAGTTACTTCAGCTTCTATTCAGTGAGGATCTGGGATGATATCTCCAGATGAATCTAAAGCTGATAAACAGGCACTGGTCAAACATCCACACTCGTTTATTTCATGCCTTGAACACTAAACCCGTCTCCTACCAGCAGAAAGGCAGAGAGCATGTGGGTGACGTTCAGAGAAACAGGCTCTAATTATGCTGTAGAACAGCGCTGGAGGCAGCAGAGAAGAATGCGGCTCCTACAGAGGCAGAGGGAGACGTCGTAACTTAAACACTATCAGCTGTGCTCACACCTCTGTTTACACCCCAAATCTGGCCCCATTCTCACCCAGTCATTATCAGCCTGTCTCTGCCCTGCTTTATCTCTCCCACAGATAGTGAAGTGTGGGAGAGTACATATTTACCTCTACAAGGTGAGAAATGCCACCATCAGCTGTTAGTAAATACAGACATCTTTGCTACAGCAGTCAAAGACAATCTCACTGGAACAATAACATCTTCACCAAGAAGTAAATTCCTTTAAAAACGGTCTATGATTACTGTCAGCGCCGACATGCTCCAGGTGTGTAATTCATGTAAACTCTGGAACTAGAAGGTATAAAGCTTGGAAAATCAATACAATATCCCAAAATGTTTTTGATTTTAAGTGTAAACAAAAAAAACAAAAAAAATGAAATCTAAATAAGTAATTTCTT
>NW_015151000.1:506782-508672 GCF_000732505.1 Cyprinodon variegatus | reverse complement strand
ACAGTAACGAAGTATTGTTGCTACATATTTAGCTGATAAAGAAGGAAAAACTGTGCAACTTTCATGTAAAAAAAAATACCTGTTTTTTTTCTTTAAACGCCTTTTCTTTCTTTTTTTGTTTGTTTTTTTATACATTTAACACAACTAGAAATATGCACATTTCAAATGAAAATAAATCAAAGATATAATGAAATAAAAGAGCTTCTATAGAAAAACTGAATGACAGATAATTATGTTGTTGCTCCACCGGTTTATTCAGCTTCCATCCTTCTTCAGTTCACACCTCATCAGTTGCACTGAAAAATGATTAACCTATTATAAAGTTCAGCTGATGTTTTTTAATTCATTTCCTCGTTAAAATCTTCTTACATCGCCCCCCTCCTCATTAAATTCCTCCCACCACTTAAGGCATACACGTCTGACTTAGTAGTTCTCCTCAACCCACCATTTTATTTCCCATGTTTTACATTTGAGCTATCTTTGCTATCTGCAATTCATTCTGAAGCACTTTGTGGTTTTTATCTACTGATAACTAATAAAAGCAATTCCACAGAATCTGCACATTTCAAAGACGATCTAGAAATAAGGAAACATTTCTTAAATTAAGTGTATTTACCCTTAATTTGAGCAGGTAAATAAGAAGATTTGCTAAAGGAATGAATATTTTTCCTCCTAAAATAAGATCATTAGATAATATGCACTTGAAATAAGAAAGTGCAATTGTTTTTTTCTGACTTTAAATGTAATTTTTCTTGTTCCATTGGTCTGACTTGGTGTCTGACTTACCTCCTCAATTCCACACAAAAACACTTATTTTAAGAAAAAAATCAATTTAGGTTTACATTTTTTGCAGTGTATCCATGTGTGATACAATAAAGACAGCAGTTATGTTCCAAAATGAATAGAAAGGCCAAATGATTTAAAGGAGGCTTCCAGGAGGCCAAATCAAGGAGAAAGNGGAGCCAATGATCTGCATTGGATGGAGCACATGACGGGAAATAAACATTTAGAAACATTAAACCAGGGGTAACCAATTAATAATCAGCAGGTCTGAATAAAGAAAATCATCAACCAGTAAAGGTCTGGAGACATTTTTAATGATCTGTTACTTTAAACAGAATTTAACACTGAAATAAAATAAGGTATTTATGCATTCATGTTATACATCGAATTTTTAAATAAAATAAAAAAATGCCATAAATGGCATCCCATGCTATCTCAGAGGAGTTGACACTGTATTCCTGTATATCCATCAGTAGTTAAAGGTCAAAGGTCAGCAAATGCAAACTCTGCCTGTAAAACAATGACAGCGTAATTGTTGCTGTCTGATCTGAAGCCTCATTTAGAGCTTTTAAACTGGCTTTTGAAAAACTTTGATAATTTGATGCTGTAATATTATAGATTTTTAGAATAAAATCTAGCAGATGTGCATAATCAAAAAATTAACAGAAATGCGAGTATAAGTTAAGTTTATGTCTCTTTCCTTGTAAGTATGAAATGTCCCATGCTCTTGAATGCACCATAGCTATCTGAAGCTTGTGAATGCATCACACTGGTCTGTGTAGATGGCGTTTGATTTTCCGCTCGGCAGGGATGCATTTTTTGGCATAACACCGGTCCTCTAATCCGTGACCTCTGTATTTAACCGAAGACAACAGCAATGAGTAATGATTGTTTTAAAAATGTAAGGAATAGAAAGTACAGAAACTTGTGTGAAAATGTAATGAGTAGAAGTCAGAAGTAGGAAGAAAAATAATTAATGTAGTAAAGTATAGATACCTAAAAAGTGTACTTAAGTACAGTAACGAAGTATTGTTGCTACATATTTAGCTGGTAAAGAAGGAAAAACTGTGCAACTTTCATGTAAAAAAAAATACCTGTTTTTTTTCT
>NW_015151000.1:504362-505593 GCF_000732505.1 Cyprinodon variegatus | reverse complement strand
TGCAAACACTCACACCTAAGGAGGATTTAGAGAAGCCAGTTAACCTAACAGTCATGTTTTTGAACTGTGGGATGAAGCCGGAGTACCCGGAGAGGACCTACGCATGCTCAGGGAGAATATGGAGACTCCATGCAGAAAGACCCTGGGTCGGGAATAGAACCTGGAACCTTGTTGCTGCAAGGAAACAGTGCACATATTTTATTTTTCAAAATAGGAATAAGAATTGGGCTTATTGCCCCCAACTTTGGATCTGGGCTATTGTCGTCTGTCCTGTGGTTTGTTTTTATGTCTCTACAGTGATGTTTCTTTTATATATATATATATATATATAAAAAAAAAAAATAAAAAATATATATATATATATTGTGCTTGTATAGCCTTGCAGTTTTACTGTACCTCTGCCCACAAATAATATTCCTCTGGGAACAAGAGATCTTATGACTTAGACTAATGCTACGTTTAGACCACAAGCAGCAGGAACAGCAAAAACATGCGTGTTGCTTCATTTTTGATGCTTGTACAAGTTTAGTTCTGACGTTCAGCTTAATGCGTGTCAACCATTGACTTTGCATATAAACTAGCAGCTTCTGCTGCTTTTGCTGCTTGTATACGAAACAAAATTTCATTTTATACAGCTTTCATAACATTTCCATTTCTTGAAGTGCAGCAAGGATTAAATGTAAACAGTGTGGGAAAAAATGGTGCAAAAAAACTAATTGATATGGAAGTTCAGAGCATTAATATATATGGTGTAAATAGTAGTGTTGCGCCGATACCATTTTTTGGCCCTGATACCGATACCCGATACCTGGATGTGCAGCATTGGCCGACACCATCTGTCTGAACTTGATGTGTGTGTATATATGAAAAACTGCATACTGCTTGGATGTAAAATAATCACCATCATGGCTTCATGTCAAGCTGCTGCCTACCTTTGTGAAGCAGGAAAAATAATAATACTACAAAGTGAATCCAGTAGAACTTTTTATTGCCTACCTGGAATGGATGACAATAGTTGAAGAAACTTTTGGCTCTCAAAATGGTATCGTTGCCCTATTGGTTGGTACTCGCCAATATCGATACCTCCATTTTAATGCAGTACTGGGGCCCTACCTGATCCAACGGTATCGGTATCGGTGCAACACTAGTAAAAATGTGGTGTTTTGGTTTGGTGTTATCAGTGTGATGCAGAGTCTGTGACATGATTCAGAGTTTTCTCATCAGTTCATCA
>NW_015151000.1:502188-503793 GCF_000732505.1 Cyprinodon variegatus | reverse complement strand
TGAGGGGTCATTGATGATGTCACGGGCTCGGGATGAAATGTCTTTTAAATGTTATTTGGTTGAAGTTTATAATGTCTTTAGTGTAAGGGAAAAGTTGTGCAGAGCTCCATGAACCTGTCTGGATCTTTGTGACCTGTTGGATTTATCCCTGACGCTCCGCTGGAAAACTGCCAGCTTTCCAAGATGCTTTCCATCTGGCAGCTTTCAGGAGAGCGACATCTTCATCCTGAAACATCTTCCTACATTCATAGCCTTCCCTTCCCCTGCTGTAAATGTCCCGTTCAAAGAGGGTTCACAGATGATACCCCCCCCCCGTCCCCCCATTCACCAATAGTGAACACGCTTTACTAATCAGCTCAGCCCTCGCCGCTCGTCTCTCACTCCACTTGTGTAGAATTGATGTCTGATTATGTCGGGTCACTCATCCAGATGGACCCACATTCAGACACCCGTCGGCCCCACCCTTCACCAAACCTGACCCCTGACCTCCCTCCATGTTGCCATGGAGACCTGCTCCATGGAGATGCGGCGGGAGGCAGAGGTGCTCGGTATTCTGAGCCTGGTTAAGGCCATGAATAGGGAGACATGACGTGACCCCCCCCTTTAAAAACCCACCTCTCCTAAACTTGTCCTTCACTCCTGCCTGTTTCCAGACAGATGGTTCAGACACAAACATTAGTCTGTAGTTCAGAGGAGGCTTCCATAAATAAACATGAGAAAAAGCAGCGTCTCTCTGTGAGCTCAGATGCAGCCATTCATAACAGAAACACCAGCGCTGCATTTAAATGCTTTTATCTTCCAGAGGATTAATAGTTCCTTTTAGTTTCTCTTTCTTAATGTTATCCAATGATGGATTTTGAGTTTTGTTTAGGTTGTTTTTAGCGCTCATCATTTCTGCTCTCCTCATTAGGGTTTTATTTGGGCTTCCCATATTTAGTTGGGTGTTTTTTTCCATTTTTGTTTTGCACGTTCATATCTGTGCTTTTTATGGTGGCGAATACTTCTCCAGTTTTTTCTCCTGGGAGCTGAATCTATGAGTTCATCTGGTTTAGTTCTTAACAGATACTTTTTATTATTTATAAGTTATTTTATTTTCCATCCAGATGTTGGCCAGTATTACTCCACACTTTCATAAAACTGCCTCAGAAAAGCCACACTTTGACACCCAAATCAAATTAGTCACATGTCAAGTTGCAGGGATTGGGTTTCACCAAAATGACACCTTACCTGCTTAATGTCCTTGATGCAGGCAGGTCCAACCAGGCCTCCTTCATAGTGTCCTTCAGTAAATCATCATCATCATCATCCTGTGACTAAGAGCTCCATGACTGCTTCCTCCCAGAACCTGGCTGAGTCCGCTCCCATCTTACAGAGCAAATGTCAGATTCAAGTAAACAAGTTTAGGAAAAAAACGCATTCAAACTTTACTAAGTGGCTCCTGTCAATTTCCACCAGATATTATAAAGACCTGCATTTACTACAACTTAAATAAATCTGTTAAATCTACTCCAGTCTCCTGAGTGTTGTTCTGCATATGAGTAAAACCCACCCATCCATCCATCCATCCATCCATCCATCATCCATCCATCATCCATCCATCCATCA
>NW_015151000.1:498400-500135 GCF_000732505.1 Cyprinodon variegatus | reverse complement strand
TTAAAGGTAGTTGATCAGATCTCTGATCCTGTTGGATCTCAGTGCTGCATTTGATCCAGTTGATCATAATATTCTTTTAGAAAGACTTGAATATTTTGTTGGAATTAAAGGAACAGCTCTAGACTGGTTTAAATCTGATCTATCTGATCGAATTCAGTTTGTTCACGTTAATGATAGATCTTCCTTATTCTCCAGGGTTACCTGTGGATGGTACAAGAGTATGAGGAGACCTTTTCTGGATGAGGCCAAATATATTTTAACAAAGTAGAAAAGACAAATTATTTAAATAGTTTATATATATGAAATATAAATTGTATAACCCAGTAGGATATCCATTGCATAACTTAAAGGTGAAACTATTGACAGACCTGAGGGTTTTTATGGAAGCACCTTTAGTCCAGCACTCTGGGTTTAATGGGTTAAATTAAGTTAAGGTTTAAATCATGGAAAATGATTTTATGATGAGTCTGCTGCCCATGATTTATATCAACAGAGTAAATTAATCAAATGTGCTTGTAAATGACTTTGTTTTCTGAAAAAGAAATGTAGTTATTTCATGATTAAAAAGGTATATCAAATTATTTAATCATCTAATTTTACGTTTCATATCTCAGTGCTGTATTTTACTGCTAATGGTGAAATAAATAAATAAATGGTAAACACAAGTATTAATGGTACATTTATTTTGTTTTCATTTCATTCTTTAATGATACATTTGTTTTGTTTTTCTTTTGGATGCTTAGTGATGCAGTGGGTAGCACTGCTGCTTTGTAGTGCTACCCACTGCATCGGGGGTTTGGGGTTTGATTCCCGGCCCAGGGTCTTTCTGCATGGAGTTCGCATATTCTCCAAGAGCATGCGTGGGTTCTCTCTGGGTACTCTGGCTTCCTCCCACAGTCCAGAAACATGACTGTTAGGTTCATTGGCTTCTCTAAATTCTCCTTAGGTGTGTGTGTAAATGGTTATTTGTCCTGTTTGTCTCTGTGTTGCCCTGCGATGGACTGGAGACCTGTCCAGGATGGACCCCACCTCTCACCCATAGACAGCTGGAGATAGACACCAGCACCCCTCGCCACTCCAGCAGGGATAAGCGGAGGGAAAATGGATGAATGATTTCTTTCACGCTGTGTAAATTCATTTAAATTAGATTTTTTTTGCAGATCTATTTTTTTCAATAGATTGATTTGATGAATAAGTTGTAGCTACAACCTTTATGAGCATTTAATTATTTTTTTTATGTGTATGTGTGTAGGTGTGTATACTTGTTTTTACAGTGCTGTAGGGACTTTCATCTGTTCACACTGTCTCATCATGGGGACCTGAGTCCTTATGAGGACCAAAATCCTGGTTCTTTTCTTTGAGTTAGGGTTAGGCTCTGGGTTGGGCTATATAAAATGAATTTAAGTCAATTAATTATCCTCAAAAGTCATGAAAACACAACTGTGTGTGTGTGTACCTGTCTAGCCTTCAGAGTGAGGACCATTTTTCCAATTTCACCATCAGATTGAGGACCAGTTGCTGCAAAGTGAGGACATTTTGCTGGTCCCCACATGCTATTTGCTAATGGTTAGGTTTAGGGCTAAGGTGTCAATGGGTTAGGGTGAGGAATGCATTGGTAATGGTTAGGTTTAGTTTTAAGGCATAGAATGGGTTGAAAATGACTGAAAATCAATGGAAGTCAATGGCAGTCCTCACTACGATGGCAGAACGAGTATGTGTGTGTGTGTGTGTGTGT
>NW_015151000.1:493997-495428 GCF_000732505.1 Cyprinodon variegatus | reverse complement strand
TATATATATATATATTAAGACATTGGAAATCATAAGTCTCTGCTGCCAGCAGGTTCATCAGTTCATCTCACTCAAAGAAACAAAGCAGCACTCTGTGTTAGTAGTGCTGTAAATGAATTAGTTCCTTTCTATAGAAATAGGCGATCCAGATTAGACACATTGCTATAGACCCATAATGAAAGCTATACTCGATGCTGGATTAGTCTTTAACAAGTGATTCCCTCAGAAACCGTTTACTGCGCTTAAAGGAGGTGAAGGTAAAAACGCCGACTATGAAAAACATCAAAGGCATTTATTAAATTCAAACAATGGAAGAAAGAAAAGAAAATAGATGTTTTGGATGAAGGGAAACACTAATTAGTTTTGGTGGGGGATTTTTTGTTTTCTCCTCTTCCACAAATCTGCTGAAAATCCAGCGTTTGTGCAGCAGCAGAGGCGCTAAGCACCGTCTCCTGCACATTCCTGCCAAGGTTGAAATTTCCATTGCTAATATGAACTTTGCGTAAGTGCTTATAATGGTAGCCTTGATTCAGCCTGGATATTGTTTTTCCACTGAACTAAAGCAAAGCTGAGAAGATTCCTGTGTAAATATAAACTTTGCTTAAGTACTTATGTGGCTGTTTTCTCTCTCCCATATGGCAGCCCAAGGCAGAGCGCCTCAGTGGGAATACCAAGCAGCGCTGCTAAGCTCCCATCCCTGGACAAAGAGGCAGCTCTTCAAAGCATGGCTGGGCCTTCAAACAGCTGACAGAGGGGAGAGCTGTTAAACACGCCTCTGTTTCACCGTACAGCGATAAACCTTTGAAGATCTCTGTCTGCTTCACTGCCAGCACAAGAGAACTGAAACAATGGAGTCATAATGACCTTTAATTTGCTTTTTTTTTACTAAAACAGACATGCAATCTTCCTGCTCCACATTTTTTTTCTAAAATCTGAAGCATTATGATCTGAAAACAAAGTTAATTATCTTGAAAGATGTTTGTATGACCATTTGGTGTTATATACTGTATATTTTTCAGTAATAATGCTGTTATTCTATACCACTCTAGTCTCTTCTATGGATGTGTTATTTTCTTTTTAAAATACCGTAGTAGCCATTCAAAATTTCCCCATTTTCCTTGATGGGCCCTTGGCTGGTCCCTGGCTAGTCCCTGGCTGGTCCCTGGTTGGTCCCTGGTTGGTCCTTGCCTGGTCCGTGGTGGATCCTTGGCTGGTCCTGGGCTGGTCCTTGGCTGGTCCCTGGCTGGCCCTTGGTTGGTCCCTGGCTGGTCCTTGGCGGGTCCATGGCTGGTCCTTGGCTGGTCCGTGGTGGGTCCTTGGCTGGTCCTGGGCTGGTCCTTGGCTGGTCCGTGGTGGGTCCTTGGCTGGTCCCTGGCTGATCCTGGGCTGGTCCCTGGCTGGTCCTTGGTTGGTCCCTGGCTGGTCCTTGGC
>NW_015151000.1:489969-492582 GCF_000732505.1 Cyprinodon variegatus | reverse complement strand
ACAATTCCTTTTTATACATCAATTTTTGTACTAAAAGATTGTTTCTGTCATGATTTGTGGACATTTGTGGGATTCTGCTTGGAGTTGGTGGTGTTTGGCTGTGAATCATCTACTGTAAATCATTTTCATGAAAATGTTGAAGCTATGACCTTTAACTCTTTTAAGTTCTGCTTGTTTTTGCGATTCCCCTTCAACTTGTTCTAGTCGTTTTCTGTGTGAATATATTTAGCGTTTCAAAGAAAAACATCTGTTCCTCTTTGCTTCCTTCTGCTGCTACCAGAACTCGGAGTCATGTGGAGAATAAGGACAGAGCCACAGGCTCCTGTTAACGGGTGAGAATAATTACTGGGAGATTTAACAATCTGGAGCCGGCTGCTTATTGCAGGAGTGTGAAGTGTTATCATTACTAATATGATTAGCACCTTCTCTACGGGGGCAGCAGAGGGCAGGGCTTTGTGCAGCCCAAAATGTTTCTGTGTTAGCTTTTGCTTCCTGAGCCGATCATAGAAGAAATGTGATGAGTAGCTCTTCCAAGCCCCTGTAATTACCTTGTTAATATATCAGCGACCAGCATTGATCACTTGACTAATCCAATCACAGAGTCTGCAATTGATCCCTCTCCCAGCAGCCCCACATTAAGCACTTTGATCAAAGAAACGCTCAATAACACATCCACAATTGGCTGTCTCACAGCTTAATTGGCTAAAATAAGCCAAACATTTTGGTTTCCTTCTCAACGCTCAGATCAATGGAGGGAATGGAGCCTGCATTCAGATGACAGGCTTAAAGGGGTCTGCCCCCCTCCCCCCTGTTATGCAGCAGCTTCCACTCATTTCCTTTCTTAAAGTTCCCGCAGAAAATGATCAAATACTGAGGATGTGTCGCCGTCGGAACAGAGACGCCTTTCTTAGATCGCACTCACTGTTCCTGCGGTTTACGTCTTGTTTAAGTGAACAAGGGATGTAATAAAAAATGATCATAGCATCAGATTAGGAGTAAAGCTGCACAGTAACAGAAGATCGAGCACCTTTACGAAGGTAGGATATTAGCTTTAACATGAGCAGATTCTACATGATCTTTTTCTGTAAAGTTTCATAAAATGTCTTCAGGTGTAAATCAGGTATGAGTCAAACCTGAGAGAAAAAAATATATAAAACCTATTCAGTAAAATATTTCTCCCCTCAAAGGCGTAATAAGGTACATTTCTGCCACTAGGTGGTGCTGTTGATCACCAGCTGTGTTTCCATCCAAATTTCATGTGATTTTTTTTTTTTTTAGCAAACTTGAAAATGTTTGAAACCAAAGAATAAAAAAAGGAAATTTGAAATACTTCAAAAAGTACTTTTGGGTGCTGTAATTTTTTATTTTTGGCCTATTTAAAATACAAAAAAATAAAAATAAATAAATATAAACTTCAGTGCACGCAACCAGCGTCTGTAACACAAAGACATGATTAATCACATTTATCAACCAAATATATTAAGATTTTTTTAGCAAACTTGAAAATGTTTGAAACCATAAAATAAAAAAGTAAATTTGACATGTTTCAAAAAGCAATTAACCAGCCAATGCAGAGATTTACTATGTCACACATTTATACCAAGTAAAGAAGCTAGTGTGGGCCATAGATCAGCAATGGACCATAATTTTATTGAGTGTGCTGTAATTATGTACTGACTTTATCATGTTAGCGAGTATTAGCAATGCTAGATACCGTCTAGAGATGTAGAGTTAGAATTGCAACTCATTCAGAAAGTTAGACGCAGAGGGAGCTAATCAGCCATGTGAGGTCAATGTTTTTGCAAAACTCAACAAAAACTTTTTTGTGAAATTTAGTGAATGGATTCAAATATCACAGGGTCTTTCAAGCTTTTCTACTGTGATGTTTCAAATTGCACAAAAATGGCTGCTCTCTGTAGACCAAAACAAGATGTGTGAAAATAGACGCCTCTCTCCACCTCTACTCCAGTAGCAATCATGCACACTGGATGTGCTCTCTGCCAGGGCCGCTGGGAGTACTTTTGGCTGCTGTCAAAAATGTTTTTGTTTTTTTTGGACAAAAGAACTATGAGCCTATAGGCCTATTTAGGATACAATATATAAAAATAAATAAATAGATTGATATTCACTACTTTATCGTCATATATACTTCAGTGCACGGAGCCAGTGTCTGTAACACAAAGACATCATTAATCACATTAATCAGGAATCCGTTCTCAGGTGACTATAGGCGCTGATAATTAAACTTCACAATAAATAAAATGTCTGTGGCTTTAAGCCAGTTTGAAAAAAGCAGGCATTCATGAAGGGGTTGTCTTTGTTCAATTTATCTCTTGGTATGAATTTTTTTCTGGCTGCTTTCAGACAAACGAAACAGTCTCTTCCACATAGTGCAGCCACTGCCGTCTAGCAAACCAAGCCGGTGCCACAGAACGTCAGAATGTTTCATTACCTCAACGGAAGGGCTTGTCTAATTCAATCTAGGTGGGGTTGGAACTGTGTCTGCCGATGTAACCACCGTCAGAGGACAAACCCTGTGGTTTAGTCGTACAGTCTGAGCAGCAGCTGCATTTCTACAGCGTTTATCCGCTCCCGCTGACGAGCAGCCGTTTG
>NW_015151000.1:486405-487317 GCF_000732505.1 Cyprinodon variegatus | reverse complement strand
GATGTGTTTCTCTGAGATGTGGTCAAACTGGCTACATGGGGGGGGGGGCACAAGTGTGTTACATCCACACTTGTGCTCAGAGAAAAACAGGCACCAGTTTAACAGTAGAAAGACCTCATTGTTGGAGCACACCTGTCTCCATCGCAGGGAACATAATGGAATCCATGCAGGATTTGGTCCTAATCCAGGCTCCCCCGGCTGCATGTCATGCTAACGTTTAGCCTGGCCTCCGCATTAAACCATGAACATGTCAACGTGAATACCACATGCACGTCATGCGGGAGCGAGGGTGAGGTGACAATATGAGGTGATGTGAGAGGATGCAGAGGGCAAAGGTCAACTATATCCCGTTACAGTGCTCTCAGTTTCAAGTGAAAGTTTTTGGGACAACAAAAAAAAAAAAAAGGTTGCCTAATTTCTAGATCTTAAAATTGGTCTGTGAGTCGAACCTCAGATAATAAACAATAAATCAACCATCATGCTATGTTTTCAGCTACAGTGACCTTTCTGACAGCGATGTAGAGGAGCTTAGCCCCAACATGACTTTCCTCTTTCCCTCATGCCGTAGGATCAGTGCTGACCGTTAGGTTGGTTCCCCTCAGTTTGGGCCAAGCTGCAGTCCTTCATGGAGGCTCATCAAAATGCTGAGCAGAAAAAGTCCAAATCATCAACCCTAGGTTTGTTTTTGCTAGTTTTTTTTTTTTTATAATAGCATAATGACATCCCTACTTTGGCCCAACCGGCCTGATTCATGTTAAATTGACTCTGCAGCACATTTAGACTTTTTCATGGTGTTTTTAACCTTTGCATTTATGTTTCATGGAGGGATCTCCTAACAGAGCACTTCGCTCTCAATCTGCAGGTTTACTAGTGGTTCCTAGAATTTCTAAAAGTAGAATGGGAGGCAGATCT
>NW_015151000.1:481976-482918 GCF_000732505.1 Cyprinodon variegatus | reverse complement strand
GGCCACCTTAAACCAGAGTGAGCTACTGGCGTATAAATGATGTCATCAAATAATGTGACCAATAGGAGAAAATGGCTGATTGCTTTAAATCTTTTTTTTTTTTTTTATCTACCAAAATTATTTTTGTAACAAACAAACAAACTAAATCTAAATCATTTTCTCTCACGTGTTGCTGAGATGAAAAAGTTAAAAAGTCAGAGGAGCTCAGAAAGGTGTTGACTTGAATGAGAGCGCTGCTGCTGTGGATGATTTGAAAAAGTCAAAGTAGATTTAAAGCACCTGACCCGCCCCTACCCTGCTGGGGGCTGGGAAGGGGTCAAAGGTTAAAAGGATAGGGCCGTGTTTGTTTACTTGTACCATTGTGGCCTTGGTCTGTCTGACCTCCAGTGAGCCGTTTTCACACAGAATGGCTGCAATAAAGGATCCTTCATGTGGATCTGTGTCACAGAGGAATCAGCCGCTGATGGTCTGTGGTTCCTGCTCCCTGGAGGAGCACCAGTCGCTTCCTGCTGAAGGTCGACTCTGGGCGGTGGGATAAGGTGGATCCTTCCCTTTCCAGATTCCTTTGAAGAGGAACAAAAGGCTGTGCCTGATGTGGAGCCGATCCTGTTAAACCGTGGAAGCCTTGCCCACCCAGGACGGCCGATGGCTGACTGTACAGGAGGATGGTCTGCAGACCACATCCTCCCCCGCTGCATCTGCTCATGGTATCAGATCGCATCTCTGTGGAGCTTATAAAACAAAGGAACAATTACTGCCAGTAATTCATCCGTTAACACTTTATAACTGCTTATTATGTATTAATTAAAGCCGAGCAGGAGACACACAGTCCACCTAATCCATTCAGCTGTGTCGAGAAAAAAAACCCTCAAACATCTAACCTATATAAGTATATATATATATATATATATATATATATATATATATATATATATATATATA
>NW_015151000.1:476644-478547 GCF_000732505.1 Cyprinodon variegatus | reverse complement strand
AACAGCTAAAGTTGATCATCTGACTTCTACAGAAATGTTTTTAAGCACTAAGGATTTATACTTCAACTGGAGTAATAAACATTGATATTAATAATTAAGACAACTCTGATCATTATAAGAAAAAATGACGGCGAAGTCGATGCAATCATCTGTTTTACTTAGATTTAAAACTTTATATCAATTTCATTTGATGATCTGGTTGAATTATTTCTGTAAAGTGCCCTGAGATGACATGTGATGTAAATTGGCGCTATCTCTATGGCGCTAACGGTAAATACCCTTAATCAAAGTCATTTTTTACTTATTTCTAGACTGTTTTTGCAGTGTAAACACTAAATATATCGTCTTCCTGCAGAGTTAAAGCTGAATTTAGGTTGAGACTTTGACTAGGCCATTTTACACATTAATATTCTTTGATCTAAATTGCATCTCTGGCATCCAAACCAGCAGTGAAATTTAGTCAAATGACTTCATCTTGTGAAGCTCTCTACCTGCATCAGTACCATGTAAACCACCTGACTTTTATATTTATATTTAATGTTTTGCTTCATTAATCATTGCAAAACTTAATTTCTCTTGGAGACAAAAAGGCTCCTGAAGCCCGGCAATAAATTAACAACAAGGAAAGACAGAAGACTAGAGACTTCCAGTGAGGTTGATCCAGGTATACCAAATATAAGAACTGCAGCTAAACTTAATGAAGCTACATCCATGGACATCTTTAGCTCCGATAACTCTAATCACTCTAAGGTGATGGAGAACATTTAGGTTCTCTTTGCTCTTTTAACTTTCAGGCTTTCAATGGCCTCCAATCATTTCTTAACATTCTAAATCATTTGCATCGCTCCCAAATGTTCTCTGCGTTCTGAATAATATTTATTCCTGCAAAAGGAAAGTGTGACATTCTCTGCATGTCAGAGTCGTTTCTGTGGAGAACTCCAGGCATCTTACGAGTTCGTCCAAAACACACCTGCTGAAGAAGAAAATAACGCAGCTCTGATACAATGACAGATGGCTAAGAGTCTGACTGAGCAGGAGACATGCAATCTCAACGACCCTAGAATAGACGCAGAGTGGCACTAAATTACTGCCTCCTTTCTCCACCTGACCATCCACACACCACACGTGTCAATCTCCTCACCATCCGGCATCTCCTGCTTTCTGGTAACCTAAGGCCTGGAGGAGACAAGCCGTCCTGAAGGTGAGATATCAGCTTACGCTTCTCAACCCGACGAGACAAAAACGACAACCAGAAATACATTCGCCTCTCGGTATTCCAATTCATCAGAAACTGAAGCTGAGGCTGCAGCCTAGATTCGGTGAGCGTGAGAAAACTGAAGAGGACGGAGACTGAAGAACGTTGAAAGGGAAAGTGAGCAGAGCCAGAGCACAGAGTGATTAATAGAGTTAAACTGGTTCAGCCGGACATGCTGCCACTGAGAGAAAACCAGTCCAGACCCACCTGTTCTGTAAAGGGCTGTGTAAACTCCTGCAGCAGTGTGTCGCAGGTAGCTTGTCGCAGGTATGACGGAGCCACAACGCAAGACGGAACGAGCTAGGATTGTGGGTGTTTGACCGCACTTGTTCACCGTCTACAAACCGTTATCCAATTGTGGACGACACGCAGTTCACCTGTGAGTGTTCCCCAGACACTGGCTGTGGCGCTGCGTGTTTTGGCTTTGGTTGCAAACCAACAGACCGTCGCACAGGGCTACAAACTAGCGTCCTGCTAGGATTGTGTCCGAGGTGTGCCAGGCGTTGTGGACGGCACTACAGCCAGAGTTTCTGCCATTAGGTACCGAACAGGAAATATACATTGTGTACAGTGGATGAAGAAATGACCAATCAGAGGCCTCCTGTCTGCGGCACTGTCTGCGGTCACCTGCAGTTTTGGAGAGGTGCA
>NW_015151000.1:472202-474039 GCF_000732505.1 Cyprinodon variegatus | reverse complement strand
ATGGATGGATGGATGGATGGATGGATGGATGGATGGATGGATGGATGGATGGATGGATGGATGGATGGATGGATGGATGCTCTAATAAGCCCATTGCACACTGCACCCTCACTGCCATGCAGGGACCTGCACATCTCCTAATTATTATTATTCTTATTATTGGTATTATTTTTCTCTCCACAGATAAATCCTGATAGGTTGCAGATAAAATGGGATCAAGATTCCTGCCTTTACGAGGACAGATTAGATGGATCAGTTCCAAACCCTCCGTCTGGCTGTAAGTCAGATTTTCTAAACAACATGACATTTATATCTGAGTGTGAATAGCTTTACTACTGAGGAGATGAAAAATCAAAGGTTTATACTCTAACCTATTTAGGTAATCTTGCATTTTCCTCTCACTGCTGATTACTGGTGACTATAAACCCATCATTGGAATATATCTGCATTAAAATGTCATTTTTCATCAACGTCTGTTGTAATTTCAAAACCCTGATGGTGGCTAATAGTGTTAAGAGGCCAATGAAGAGTAAAGACAGGATGCTGATTGTTGAAGAGTTTATAAAGCTCGACATGTGAGGAGTCAACGATAGAGTGACGTCTCTATCTGTTGCCAAGAATTTGTCAAGTTCATCACCCAAAAAAAGGACGGCGGCATGTGAGGCTTACGTTTCAGATTTAGCACCTGCATGCACAGATTCTCCACATAGTCATTTATAAATGGCCAACAGAAAGGCAGCGACTAATGAAGTCTGTCAGCCTGTTTCCTCCACTTCTTCTTCATTCGGATTTGAACATTTCTGTTCTAATATTTTGTGACCGCCTGAGCTGTTTGCACTGTTCCTTGCATGTTTGAATGTGTTTGCTATGAAAATGAAGCAGGTTAACAAATTTGACCTTGCAAATGTGTGTGTTAGTGCATGTCTAGGGGTCGGTCCAAATGACTCCTGGCTTCTGACCCCTCCATCCTCCCAGTAATGCCGACATGCAGTCTAGGCCGTGTCAGGGGCCAGATACTCGTCATGCCCTTTTTAACACCTCCAGGACCCCAGAAGCATCCGACCAGAAGTCGCTGCATACTGTGACTCTCACTGACAAAGTACCAGAAGTAATCTGAGGTATTCTGAAGCAAATGTTTATTATTTAGGACCAGTGGGGGCCCCTGTAGAACCCCCTGTTATTGGCCCTGTACTAACAACATAAAACAGAATACATCTGTTATGATTATTTCAAAAACAAACTTCCACTAATAGGAATTGTTTTTTATTTTTTTTATTTTAACAATTATTAAAAAAAACTAATTGTTGAACTTTCTCTTTTTATTTTACTCTTTTGTTTGATCCTCTGATTAAAGAAAGAAAACACTTAACTTCACTTAAACTTCACAGGTTCCTTTAGGTTCAACAGCTCCTGGCAGTTTAACCATTTTCCAACTTTAGAAAGTCCAATTTGAAATAATTGAGAAACAAGTTTATTCTGACAGTTTATCGACCCTCTGGAAAGATCCTCGCCCTCAACCATTCATAGTGCGCTATCACTTGCTGCTCCTTCAAATGGAGAAAGAGTCAAGAAAAAAAGGCCTAATATTATAACTAATTAGTCTAGCTAACAATTACATTTAGGTTTATAAACTAAAAAATATAATTGGCACTATCAGATGTAATGCCTCTAAGGTTATGTTGGACCAAAAAAAATGTGTTTCTTTCACTCTCTGAGTGTTTTTCATGAATTTCTTCTAGAAGCACTTTTGTTATTTTTCTCAAAGTTCTCATAGAATGATTCTATAGGGTATCTGGTCCTTCAGGTCTCTAATAGGGTGATAGAATGATTCTATAGG
>NW_015151000.1:466351-469471 GCF_000732505.1 Cyprinodon variegatus | reverse complement strand
GATAGAATGATTCTATAGGGTATCTGGTCCTTCAGGTCTCTAATAGGGTGATAGAATGATTCTATACGGTATCTGGTCCTTCTGTTCACCGGGTCGGGTTCGGACCAGTCCCGGAGTTGATGGCTTGGTTCGTTTCCCCGGTCCGGTCCAGTCAGCGGCCCAGGAGTCGCCCGTGGTTCTGGTTCATTTTCCATAGAGAAACTTCCTGCTTTGTAATTGTTGTAGAAGTAAACCCAACTGTAGCTAAACAGCTAAACTGCTGTCTTCCATCTACGTCTATTCATGTTCTTGGGCCGTGAACCAGTGAGCCGGTCTGACGTCAACTCGGAGCTTTGTTTGGATTCATCCGTTTTATAGTGGAAGTTTAGAATTGTGAGATTTGAAGAGAAAGGAGGATTCGATGGGGTTTAAACTTCTCTGTACATCCATTTCACCCACTGAACTATTGTTATTCATCTATGAAAATGGAAACTAGATTTTGCATTCTATGACCCCTTTAATATTTCTGCAAGTCTTATTACATGACATTCATTTTTTGCCATCAAAATATCCCTATTTTTTATGTTACAAAGGTATTAAGGTCTTGTCCTGGATTCCAATAACACTATTGGCTGGAAAGTTTGATTCTTAAAGTATTTCACTGAGTGCCTATGAAGAGCTAAGAAAAAAAAGTCCATCTCTTCCTTTCCAAAGCCCAGGTGGCATTGCCACAAACATTAACAGGGATAATTTGACTTTGCCAGGCCTCTTCTCAGGGTTTTGGTTCCTTAATCAGAAAGCAGTGAGGTTTTGTTCAGCAATATATCCTGCAGTGCTTTTTACCACCAGCAGGGGCAAAATCTGAAGATAGGCAATTCACAAAATTGTTTTTTGTCACAAAAAAAGAGACAGATGTTTTGAAGCTACAAATTAGACCTTTAAACACAGTCTGTGTTGTAAGTTTTTAAAAAATGAGCCAACTTTACCTTACTCTGTAGTGTAAATGAAGGAGTCATGGCTTGGAATAAACTAGGCATGGTGTTGGCAGCATCATGTTATGGGGATGCTTTATTTTTTTTTGGAAGCAAAAACTTTCAGATGGGTCAGAATAAAGGGGAAGATAATTCCAGCAAAGTACAGAGACATCCTGGATGGAAACCTGCTCCAGAATCTCTGGACCTGCTATTATTGAGATGTTAGTTAAACAGATGATAACTTACAGAGTGTTCGTCTGTATGTTATTGACATTGTGTCTGATTTCAGACAGCAAACAGTAGGGGTGTCCCAATACAATGTTTTCATTTCTGGTACGATGTGAGAATTGGCCGATACCGATATCGAGCCGATACAATATTACTTTGAATTATAACAGCTTTTATGGCTACGTTCCCACTGCAGCCTGAAGTGACCCAAATCCGATTTTTTTACCCACATGCGACCTGGATCTGATCTTTTCATGACTGAACAAAACAGATCAGATTTTTTCCAATGCGACCCAGGCAGCTTGGCTGAACCCGATACTAATCTGATCTTTTCAAATGCGACCTGTGTCTGAACGGCCAGGTCGCATTCATCCGACCTGAACGTCAATAATACCCGACATAGGTCACTATTCTGCTTCTAGGTACACAGAAGAACAACAACAACCATGGCGAATGACGATGTGGAGAGTAGAATTTATATTGAAGATTGTGTTTTTAAGGTTGGGAAAGATCGGTAGATGCGCTCCAGCGCTACCATCCATGTTTACTTTTGTAAACACAGAGCACGCTCGCTTGTGATGTCATTACGTCCTCTACTGCGAATGTGGGACATTTAAACTGTATGAATGCACACAAAAAAAAAATCAGCATTGAGCATTAAGCCCTGCAGTGAGAACTTAGCCTATGACTTATTTTATACTGTATAATGTAAGAAAGGGTTAAATAAAGTAATATCACTGAAACAATGTGTTTCTTTTAGCCTAAATGTTTCAGATATTTTAGATGCTGACCGATAATTTTTTTTTTTTGGCGAATATTGTACTAATATCAGATCAGGACATCCCTAGTTTACATATTAGCTTTGGTTTTATTGAAGATGGTAGAACTGTATTGTAAAAATGAAATAAAAATTAAAAGAAAAATGGAAAAAACTCGTCCCATCATGTTTGTGACGAATCCAGGATGAATAATCTGGGATTTTCTTTTAAATCTGAGCTGAAAAAAAGTGAGACTGTCAAAGACAGAGTTTCAAGATTCGGCTTTGAATTCACCAAAAAGGGGAAAGGTTAAATAAAAAGCAGTGTGAGTAAGCGTGTGTATTCACACACACTGCTGTAAGTTGTATAAAGGTTCTGTCCAGGGAGTTGTTGCAGGCCTTGTTAGTACAATAGGCCACATTCAGGGACAGTGTTTGTGCAGGTGGAAGGCCATAAATCTGCCACAGGAGCTAGGACATGTGTAACCTCCTCCTCTACTCAAGCAGACATATTTACTGCCAAATAACAGCAATGACACCAAACAGAGTGGCTGGGAGCTCATTTACCTGGAAGCTCATAAATCAAAGCCGCTAGTTAGATCGAAACCTTTAGAAATGTAAAAACAGACGTATAGAAAGAAATGACATCAAAATGGAAATCATCATTTTTATTTCATCGCAATTTATTTTTCAATAAGTGCCTATTTATTTAAATGGACAAGTATCAACTATATATTAAAGCAAGGAATTTGATTTCAGTTCTTTTTTCTCAGTTAAGACAATTTAACAATAAACATAAGAATTTTTATTGTAAACATGTATGAATGCACTTTATTTACGAAGCACTAAAATACTGAGGCTGTGATTTGGATGCATAACATTTAATAGGCATGATAAGAATATTAACAAACCCTTAAGGTATAAAAAGACCCACAGTTCCAATCAGCCTTAAAAGGAATTGTTCTGCTGAGAGTAATCACATGTCGAAAAAAAACTTTTATTCTAATCCTCCAATTTCTTGCAAATTCATGCAGAAAAATATCAAAAGCTATTGAGTCCCATTCAGCATCTCTGTTTCTGATCCATGGAAATCAGCTTTTAGCAGGAACAGCTCAGGTTAAATATGTTCAACCTCTAACGTTCTGCTCTCTCTGCTTTTTCTCATAGTAGCTTCATCTGGTC
>NW_015151000.1:455539-465748 GCF_000732505.1 Cyprinodon variegatus | reverse complement strand
ACTTTGAATCAATCTGACTGGATGATCTGGTGAACTGGAAAGTGACCTGAGATGACATGATGTGAATTGGAGCTATAGAAATAAACTGAATAGAATTGAATGAAATGAAAATATCTGAATGTGTTTAAAAGTTGATAATTCAGTCATAGCGACTAAGGACACCCTCTTCTGGTTTTAGGGTTTTACTAAACAATCTGATGTGCAGGAGCTGCACTCATGAATCAAATGTAAACCTCTGTGGGAAAATGAAACAGCTTTTACTCTATGAGCAAAATTAATTCAATTTGATTGATTGAATTAGCTGAAAGTATTTAAGCTTTTGCTCTACTACTCTACTTTTTAACTTCTTATCTAGGTTTTCTTTAAACTCTCCCTTCAAGCAAGTCACAAAGGAAATAATTACAACAACGTATGATTAATCTGTCAGTCGGTAAGTATTTTAAAGCTCTTAACTGAAACATCTTGCTAAGATGTGACTCCTGTCACTGTGGGCTGCAAGAAGTTTAACAATTAACTGTGTTTTACTGCCATGTTTTATTCAGGCTCACGCAGCGTTTCTGTTAATTAAATGACCTTAAGGGGAAATCTGCAGCAGCTTTGTTTGGGATTCTTTCCCATTAAAGAAGCAGATTGATTTTGGCAGTTCTCACTTATTATAACGACCTTCTGAAGTACAGTAGATCTGATAAACAAGACGCAGCTTGACTTCATCAGGGGTCCATAGAAAAAAAATCACTACTAAATGACTTAGAGAGATTATTAATAAAAGAAACGGAAAAGCATCTTTTGCTGCCTGAATCCAAAACGTTAGAGAATATAAAAGTCTAATTCATGAGGAATGAACAGAGACAGCGTGGAGAGGACAGAACTCAGCGATTTAATAGTCATAATCTAACATACATGGATGACTTGCACAGATTATTGTTCTAATTCAATTTGAAAAATGTAATCAAGAAAAGAAACACATGTTGTTCTATGTAAAAAGTGAACAGTCATTATAACCAAAGCTTTATACACAGACGGGTGATTGATTTCAGTTCAATCTGATAAACTCACACGGAAAGTAAAGAAAACTAGAAGAGTTTTATTGATACAATTACTTCAGTCTTTGGCGCTCAGACCTCAGCAGGAAACATTAGTGCTGAATTTGCTTAATCTGCATGAACAGAAGTAAATAATAGGGCTGTTTCCCCCCCCACCCCCAGGCCTGAACCTGGGGGTGGAGTGGAGATAGATGGAGTTGGTCAGTCTGTAGACTGCTGGTTAGAGAGACGGTCTGCTGAGCTTTATGGGGAGATCCAGTGGACTGCGTGAGCTGATACTAGAGCTTCACTCGTTGGGGGGGGTGGGTGTGTACCGTTTATTACTTGATCGTATTCAACCCCAACCCCCCTCCCACCCCCGCGCGGATCGGCCGGGCGGGGCGTAAATACGATCAATTAAAATGATACGACTGGCATAAAATCAAATACAAACAGCATAAAAATAAAACAACAAGCTGGTCCCATCTAGGCGTAATTGGAGACAATGACACACGAAGTGTGCTCCTGATGTCCAGTCTTCCCAGTCTGCTCCTTTGTTTTGGTCGCTGTAACCACAGAAAATCCCGCTTCACAAAGTTAGGGTGTTATAGATAGGATGAGTCTTGACCTCAATTAACCTGTGTCAAGAGTCACAGATGCACCGACTGATGTAATTGGAGAGAATACCCCAATTTATTTATTTTTTTCTAAATAAAACATCACTCAGACTCTGATCTTCGATAAATTATTCTATGCGGCCCGGTACCAAATGACCGACGGACCGGTACCGGTCCGCGGCCCGGTGGTTGGGGACCGCTGCCCTACAGCGCGGCCTGGAAAGATAGGAGCCACATTGGGGAGGGAGAGGGGAAAAAAAGCACATTTTACAATTTATCCTTGACAGGATACAGTTTGAATTATACATAAATTATTTTATTTTTTTTAAACTCAGCACAAGAAAAGCACATGTAACACGAGACAAACATTTCAGCAGAATGAAAACATTGGAGGCGGGAGCCACATGAAAGCTAATCCAACATTTAAGACATTAGTTGTATGATGAGTGTGTTCGGTTTGTCCATGAACGCCGTCCACAGGCCATTGTCCTTGATGTTTGACTGTATGATCTGGTTGAACTGTAAAGTGCCTTGAGATGACATGTGTTGTGAATTTATATAAATAAACTGAATTGAATTGAACTGAATTGAAAATTGAATTGAATTCTGGGTCACTTTTCAGTTACTTTATATTAGTTCAATAGCTCTGATTATGGAGAAATACAACAGCTCTTACCGTCTGTATGATGACGACCCACAACTTTACACCTCTGTGTGACTGGATAAAATCTCTTTAGCTCTTGCTTTATTTTAGATTCAGTTTATGCTTTTATTTTGATTTGTTTTCTAGTCTTTACATTTGTTTGTCTCTGTTATATTCCTCTTTTGGTTGGATATATCTGTGAATTTTTTTTTCAGTTTTAGTACATGTTTCCCATCTGCAGGCATGTTCATTCAGCCAACCTGTGCCTTTCAATGAGGCTCATGCCGCTCACCTGTTGCACATGCTATTTATTCTCTCAGTACTGGATTCTTCTTTGTTATGTTTTGATGTCTGCGCCATGCCTGTATGATTCCTGTTTTCTTTCTTTAATTATCACTAAATTCTTGCTTCCAGCTCAAAATCTCCACTTCATGACAGAAGAACCCAGAATCTAAAGCTAGGAATGCGTGTCTTCCAGGATGTCTTTTAAAAGCTTCCAGAGGTTAGACCAGTGCGGTGAATCTTTGGTATATATCCAAATAGTTCTACCAAGGTTCTCAAGATCAATTCCACTGAATCTCAAGGAGATATGTAAAAAAATAATAATAATGAAAGGAAATTCCTCTGATAAGCCTAAAGCATAAACAATAACCTACTTCCGATATACTGTGACACAGTAAGGATAAATAAGGTTTTTAGTTTTTGTAGAGTTCATGTAAAATGTCCACTAACTTTTATACATATTATTGGAACATACTCTACACTTTATGTGTGGTTTCCTTACCAAGATGCATTTCTGTATTGACCTGGATAGTGTAGTTTGGGTGTGATGCAGTGGCGGCTGGTGAAGTTGGCTACAACTTCAAAATATATGTTTACCAAAAAATTAAATGAATGCCAACAACAAAAAATAACATTCTAAAGTGTTCTGCAAAGTGCTTTAAATCAGTCATAACTGTCTTTATCCATGCTGGGTCAGATCCTGACATTTGATAAAGGAGGCAGGGAAAGTAGAATAAAGCATTAGCCTCGCTGCATGCAGTTAGCCTAGCCTTGGAGCTAAACAATTCTATCAACCTGTTAATCAGCCACACTTTCTAACAGACGACTGTGACGTCAGCGCTGTGGAGGGAGGTGGTGAGCAGATAAAGCTGCTTTCAGCTCTGGGTGCAGGAGAGCTGCTCCCCAGGATGCTCCTATCTGACCGCGCTGGACAACTTTAACCAGAGTCTATGTGGAAGATTTATGGAAATACGTCACCAATCCAATGACAAATGAAACAGCTTTAGCTGTCATTAAATATTAAATATTTATTTTTTACAACTAAAAATTATATTAAAGTATTTTTTAAAATATTTTAATTAAGTAATTTAATTTTTGTTTGTTTTTTATGTCTTAATCAAGGTCATTGGGTGAGTGGGGCGGTGCTCCAGCGCCCTCTATTGGCCAGCAGCCACTGGCATGACCACTGATCTCTATTTATTCACTGGATTGCTTATAGCCTGTTGTTAGTACGGGGTGGAGTGAAGTCACCCACCGCCATATTGGTACTCCCTAGACCCTAGTCAATGTAAACAATCAGTGCGCTACAGCATGTTCATTTTCAGGGGGACTTAAGACTTTTTAAATAAAGATAAATTCATCACTTTGACACAGCCTGGCTGTTTCATAGCATCATTAGATTACTGTAAAACAGGCACATCACATTGCATAGTTTGAAGTCTATGAAGTCTATAAATCATGTAATATAACTTTCCAAAAAAAAAGTTTTTTTAAATCTACAGGACTTTGTCTCCAAGTTTGAAGTAGTTTTGCTTCCGTCTTCAAACTTGGAAAGTCATTTTTTTTTAACTTTATTGGAATGACCTGGATGACTTAGAATCCTCACCAGCACATTTAACATAACATGTTATACAAATCCATCACAATGAGATGAATGTATTAATGGAGCATAATAATACTGATGTGCCAAAACTGCTAAATCAAGACTGAATTAAAAGCACATGTCTGTTAATGGTGAAGTATTTTTCTATTTCCAGATTGTGCATGCATGATGCCATATACTTTTATGCTGTGTCTTAGATTTACAATACAGCTAAATTAATTAATCAATTTAATAACTCCTCAGAACTTCAGTTTCTACACTAGCAAAATCACATAAATTGGTAAAATAACAGGCAACATTAAATTCATGTTTTGCTTTTTGTTCATAGAACCTGATCATTTGCATATACTATACATACAAGTAAGCACACACACACACACCATCCAGTCATTGAACATCTTTAATAATATAACTTACACACGAAGGGTGAATTCACATCTTTTTTCATCAATATAACACGTAATATATTTCAGCACACGACTTTTTAAAATGAGAAATACATCAAACACTGCAAAAACGACAGCATCATCCACTAAATAAAGAATTACTAGATTGATATTTCACAGTGAATTGCTTTCTGTCTACTCTACTTTCTTTTTTTTTTTGCTGCAGTAGTGTCACTAGGCTGACAGGAAAGGGGGGATGACAGAGGGGGAGAGACATGCAGCAAAGGACCACAGGACGGATTCAAACCCAGGTCGGCTGCGTAGAGGACCAAGGCCTCAGTACAATGGGTCTTGCTCACTAACCACTGCTACACCTGCACGCCATACTTTCTATTTTCTAACCTTAGGCACAATGTCAGTGGCTAACTCACTCAATGTCCTCCAGTCAGTCCGAAATAGCCAGACTAATGTTACGCTACAGACTATACTATAGGATATGTACAGTATATGTTTATGGATTTTCTTGGTTAGTTCTTCCACTGACTGGGAAATTACCTATGGAACGTCCCACAGCAAGAAAACTGTTTGTTTTTGCAGCCAAATGTTACACAGGAGGCCTTTTTGAGGCACGCCTCTGTGACAGAGGGGAGTACCAAGATGGTGGCCGGTGATTTCACTTTTTTCAGGCTATCAGCAATCCAGTGAATGAACAGAGATCAGCGAGCGTGACGCATAGCAAAGAGTCCCTGTTTGACTTGACCAATCAGAACCAGTTTCAGCTGATGTATAAATCTACTAGATTAAGTGAGGAGATGGAGCAGAGCTGCCATCAGTGCATCATCTTTTGCTGACTCACATGAAAAAATATTGCAAATATTGTGTTTCCCAGTAACCTTCAGGGTTTTTGGCGCAGGAAAGCCCGTTTCGTTCGGACATTAAGTTGGAGGCACATTTGGGATCCTTCCCCAGCAATCTGCTCCCGGTTAAATGATGGGTACATGTTACTTTCAGCATAGAGTATGTGGTCTTCTCCCTTTGTTCTTCGTTATCTCCTTAAACACACAGCTTGCTGCTCCGCTGCTGTTCCCCTCTATGTTTCCGAGCAGCCGACAGATGGTCACCGTCCACGCAGGGTTAAATCCTTCACAAGATCAATTACTTTTTCCTTCACTATTATGTAAATCACAGCACAACAACTGTTTATAGGGCGAGTTACTGTTTTTGATCACCTACAAATGGAGTCCCCCCCCCCCTCAGTGAGGTCTAGAAGCACAAGATCTATGTTCAGCAAATTTACTGCTACATGGCTGCACATCTTATTTTGGCATTTGACCAATTAGATGAGCCCTAAAATAAAAATGACCAACTGTAAATTAAGTTGAAAAAAGTTAACTAGTTAAAAAGAAAATAAGGTAAAAAGCTTAATGAAAAGTTAAAAATTAAACTTAAATAGTTAATAAGCTAATTTTAAATAGTAAAAAATGTAAGTACCTTTATCAGCGTTAACATTTTATGTTCTAACAAACAAATAGTATGAGAAAAAGTATTTCTTTCACTCTCAGTGTTTTTCTTGAATTTCTCATAGAAGCCCTTTTGCTATTAATTCCTAATATATTAGGTTAATTGGCCATTTCTAGTTTTTACCTTGACCTTAATTTTTGGCATCAAAATATCCATATTTTTTTTTAGTCCTACAAAACTAATAAGTTCTTGTCTGATTTTTGAGGATTTTCACTGATTGTCCTTTAATGGGATAATTGTAAAGATATGTTTTTATTTCCGTTCAGTAATGACGGACATCAGGAGTGAAACTTAAAAGCTCTTTGTTTTTAAAAAACATGAACAATATCGATTTTTTTTTCTTTTTCGTTAAGTTTTAAATATCGATTTAATTTTGAAAAACACATTTTAACATGTTCTTTAGCTAAAATGAGGTTTCCTGTGGTTTTAATTAAATTTATTTGGTGAGATTTTTGACTCTCTTTTGAAGTTTATTGTCAGGACAAAATGAGTCCGATGTGACGTTTGATCCACACATAAACAGCTTTTATAAATCTTCATTTTTGTGAGAGACACATGTAAACCTTAGATGCCAAGAACACAGAAAGTCAGCAGATCTATATGTTCAACACACTTCGACTCCATCCGACATGCATATAGAGCTGTAACAATTAGAAAACAAGGCTTCTTCCTGCAGACAAGCTTCGTTCTAGAAACGTATCTGCTAAGACTCAGTCTTTCAGGTCTTAGTTATTCCAAATGTAAAAACAACAACCCACTGGACTTAGTTTCCAAGTTTGAAGACGTTTCTCTTCCCATCCAGGAAGGTTTTTCAAATTCAAAATGTCTGAATTATCGTTTAGTTCCAGGTTTTATAGAGTTGACCAACAAAGCCTTATTATGGCTTAGAAAACATGCAAATGGAACCGGAAGAACAGGTCCACCACTTAGGAATGAGGAGTTGTTGGAGTCTTCTTTTTTTTTTTACAGTGTCCGTTCTTCAATGTGGCAATAAGAATAATTGTTTTGATGCCAGAAAGAGCTAGCCTGGGTGCCATTCCGAACTTAGTCCCGCCCACAACGTTTAAGGTCGGGAAGTTCGGTCTGGCATTGCTCAACAGTAGCGCGAGTATGCTAGCACAATATCAGTTGCTCTGATTGGTTGCAGGTCTATCCAACTGAGTGCAGAGGCATTTTTTTTCCTGGTTCGTTCAAAACACGCCCCATAATCACAGCTCTATGGAGCAGCATCAGACTCATTCTGACTAGAATTGAGTAGGACTACGTCAGGCTAAGAAAGAGCCCAACAGATTTTACTTTCACAAGTGGAGCAGTACGGCTATCGCCATAGTGTTCCACTGTTTCATGCATATAAAATGCTTTATTATAATTATGCAGGGAGTTTTACAGATTATATGGACACTGCAATGTAGGTAGAATGAAAGAAAGAGGAGATAAAAAGGGAGATAATGATAAAACATCTTCAGTCTGCTTCATCACCTGCAAAGAGATGGAAAAAGAACAGCACAACCAGCGGACATGGTATAAGGGATAGAATAAAGTAACACCTTGATACTATCGCTGCAATATAAGTAGTATTATTATTTAATCTGACATGTATTCTGTGTTACCTCTAAATATATATATATATATATATATATATATATATATATATATATATATATATATATATATACATGGAGTGCCATAACCAAATGGCTGTAACAGTATATAACATCTGTGCAGAGTATGGGCTGGGGACCCCAAGGTCAAAGTGGGAAACACCTCCGAAGATGGTAGACAATGACTGAGCCAAGATGCTGTGGGACTTCCAGCTACAGACGGACCGAATGGTGATGGCAAACCAACCAGACATTGTGGTGTTGGACAAAAAGCAGAGGAAAGCCTGCTTTCAGTGGAACCCGTGGTCATTGGGGCCCTTGGGGCAGTGACCCCCAAACTGGAGGAGTGGTTACAGCAGATCCCTGGAAATACATCAGACACCTCAGTCCAGAAGAGTGCAGTTCTAGGAACAGCAAAGATACTGGCAGAACCCTCAAGCTCCCAGGGCTCTGGTAGAGGAGCCCAGTCAAATCAAGCCAGATGTACAGTATATTAAAAATTTATTAAAGAAGAATGGCAGATTGACGTTAGTTTAGAGTTCCCGCATTACAAACATATATGTGGTGTTTATTACTTTACACTGAGAACTATTTATGACTCTGAACATCAGCAAAGTATAACCTGACACCACTGGAGTCCCCTTCCTGTTGACCATTTTAACAGTGGAGCCAAAAGTTAGTGTGCCTTCAAACCTGGTGCTCAGGACCTCATAAAGTTCTGTCACACATGACCCACCTTCTGCCTGTAGCCTGACTTTGGTGAGTAGAAATGGAGGAGAAGTTTTCCTTGCCTTTGGAGAAAACAGAGAAGCCCACAGATCGGGGGGTAGGAGAAGGAGAGGGATAGCATTTCAGGATTCACAGGAATTAGTGGTGAAAGGTTGTGAAAATAACACCAAAGCCCAAGCTGTGCGTGAAATTGCGAACAGAGGGATTAATGCGACTGTAAAAAGAGCATTAGCGGCCACCCCCTCCCTAAAAAAACCACTTCACAGAGGCATGTCTGTGTGGGACAGCAGTTTTGTTGAAGAAGTGTTTGTGTGCATCTGTGTGTGGTGGCGGGGGGGTGGAGTGAGTAAGATGGATAGAGACCATCTCATCTTACAACATTAATGAGAAAACCAGAGCGATTAAGCATGATGACGTGTCGGACATAGTGACGGATGTGCTGCTATCTTATATACTTATTTTAAAGGATAACTGAAGAAGAAAAATGCAACAATGGAAAAAAAAGACTTGTTTTTTAAACAAAATTAAAGAGTATTAGTTAAAATGCAAACCAAATGACAACAAACAACAGAAAAATAATCTAGTTCTAAGTCCTACATGAAATAAAACCAATCTATAAATGAAAACAGATCAAACTGATCAACATGTGTTGTTATTTCAAGAAAACTAAGCTAAACAAAAACAGCTTGGGAGGAATAAGTCCAACCTCTTTCGCTTCGTTAAGAGATTACGGCGGCTAAAAGCAGCCAGGTGCCTTGGATTAAAAATATTTGATTACCTGATCCTCAGCAAGCACTCAGAGGAGCCGCCATCGTGACAGTTTGAAGCATTTTATTTTGTCAGTAATATCTCAGAAAGGAAACTGAGCAACAACCATCTCAGAAGAAATCTCTGGAAATTGTTGTTATTGGGGGAAAAAAGAGTGTAGTGTACTCCATGCTAAAAATGCTTTAATTTCACCTAAGGCCAGAATTATTCCTCCATTATTTCACACCAGCCTCTGGGTATCTGCCAGCAGGTATCTACAGGTGTTGAATCTTAGTATGTAATGTCTGTTGTAACATCAGCCTCTTGTATACTCCTTTACAACTGGCCCAAAAAAACTGTCTAAACCTGGAAACAATCGGCTTTTAGTGGCAATGGGAACGGCTCATTGATCCCTGCTGACCCAGGTCAAACGACTCGGCAAGCAACCCGTGTTAAAATCGCCTTCAAACGTCTCAGCTCTGATTGGCATGCTGTGGGAACATCAGACCCGGTCGACCTGATATTTTATACCACTGAGCACAATGATCATACATGAAAACATTTGCATCTGATCTAACAGGGCAAAACAACTCTGCTTCTAATCGATAAACATGGCGCAGCGCTCGTGAGGGAGATTTGGAGGAACAAAAGAACACTTATTACACTGACTACGCCCCGGCTTCCTCCATTGTTGCTCTCTATTGTTTACTTTGCTGATCTTAGTCCTACTGATGGCATCATCAATGCTAACCCTGTGTGATGATATGACCAGAGACACAGCCGCGTGGTGACAGAGACCACGCAGTGGCCAGTAGAAGGTGGGGGGGCAACCCAGCTTTTTTTAGCCAATGGGAGGGGAGGCGTGAGATAAACCTGGTTGCCCTGTGTTCCTGTGCTGGAAGAAACCACCACTTGATTATAATAAACCACTTTAATAAGTCTGGTCTCCTTGGTGTTTCTGCATGTGAGTCAGATCTCTGAAACCAAACATAACAATGTAGCCCCTTTGAAAAAGAACAACTTTAATGATAGAGGTTGGTTACTTTATTTACTAAAGA
>NW_015151000.1:452782-455240 GCF_000732505.1 Cyprinodon variegatus | reverse complement strand
TTTTCTCATAGTAGCTTCATCTGGTCTGTTCCTGTTTGGCTGTGACTCCATCCTGGAGAGAAATATCAGCTGTGCTGCTGCCATCAACACCTTACATCATAGATAATAGAGCTAGGCCTGGTTTTTGGTGTTTTGTCCTGGTTTTCTGCTAGACATAAATATGGGCTCAACTTTTACTCCGACTAACTGGGGATTCTCTCTTTTATCCCTTTGACATGAAAACTGGCTCAGAGGAACTCGTTTGTTTACCTATTTCTTTCCCAGACAGAGCCTCCCATGGAGGTAATTTACTTTTACCTTTTCTATCATAAAATGTATGTATTGATCAGTGCTTCTATGTCTGTTTAGTCTGTCTGCTTCTTTCTTCCTGAACCCCATTCAGCCTCACCAGAAGGCCACTTACACTGAGCCTTGTTTTACTGGAGGTTTTTCCTGTTTAAAGGGAGTTTTTCCTCTCTACTGTCACTGCATGCATGCTCGGTGTGAATATCGGCTGTCGTTATAAGCTCATCTAGGAGGAGCATGTCCTGTGAGTCATTGTTTTGAATTGAAGCCATAGAAATTAATTGAAATAAATTGAAATTATAGCATAGAATTTTAAAGTGAAACTTTTAAAGCTTTTATTTCTAATCATTTTGATGGTTAGTGCCAAATGTACATTATCAAAATTATTTTTAAAGCATCAAACCACCAGTTTGTTTTTCTTAAAGTGGGCAAGTTTATTCATAGCTTAGAACAAAGAATAAACGAGCCTTCTCAACCAAAGAGATAAATCCTAGTTTCAATTAATTGTCGTTCTAATGCACTGCCTTATGTCTCCACTTCTTCATTTGCCTCTTCAGAAGTAAAGTCTGTAATAATCCGACCATCAGACACCATAGTTTTATGTACAGGTGGTTCCTAGAGGTTCTGAAAGTAGAATAGCAGACAGACATTTAGTATTCAGGCTCCTCTCCTGTAGAACAACCTTCCAGTTTTAGCCTTTGAGGCAGACAGCAGGTTTACTTTGAAGACCAGACCTAAAGCTTTACTTTTTAGAAAAAGTTTAAAGTGGTTCTGGTAGCTCCATCTGGCCTTGCCCTATTTTTAGCATTGATACGGTCCAGGATGCAGGCATTGGCTGCTAATGCCTGCATCCTGGAAGATGACTTTCCAGGAGACTTTAATATTGATGCGTGTTTCTCTAGATAAAGCCACTACGACCTTTAACCTTTACCTTTATTTGTCAGCTAGAAAGTAGCTTAGAACAATACGTCTGTGTTCTTTTTGTGCAGATGCTCTGTGTGCTCACACTGCGGCTCACTTTTGGCAGATATAAGTGAACATGGTGAAGAAAATGTTTCTGCTGGAGGTTTCTTCCTGTTAAAGGGCAGTATTTCCTTTCCACTGTCGCTTTGTGCATTGTCGTATGAGTGACTGCTGACAAGTCAGCGACACCATGGAAGAGGTTTTCTATGTTGCTACTGGCTCATCCAGGGGGGGTCAGTTCTACAATATCCTGGCTTTCCTTGCATTGGAAACCTTTTAAAAGTATGAAATGAATTAAATGAAGGAATTTCTTCTTTAAATTGGCTTGAAGTGACATGTTGTGATTTGACACAATATAAAGAAACACCAGTGGGATTAAATGATAAAGCACACCTTAGGAAAAAACTATAAAGAAGACAGGAAACTTTAATTTCCCTCATAAAATATCAGAGGAAGGAAAAACAGTTCTTATTATGTCCAATTTTCTGGTCTGCTTCACTAAAATGGATCATTTAGGAGAGAAAGCACATTTTTCTATTCCAGTCACAAGCTGCGTTCAGCAAACAAGCAATGCTGCGTCTTTTTTTTGATCAGATGTATACAATTTAATTTCCAGTTGATGTCTAGCAGATTTAAATCAGTTCTTCCTCACACTACATGAGATGTGGAAACCCAAAATGGGTGGCCAGGCATGCGGGGATTGGGTCTTCTCTGGGCTTTCGGTCAGAGTTTAAACCTTCTTTGTGTCTTTTCATACCTAATCCATGGAAGAGGCATCATGACTGCAGTATTGATCCCTGAGAAACAGACTTCAGTGTTAGTTTTTGGGATTATCTGGACGCCTGTTCCAGGCTCTGTGTTACCGTCCCATTTTAGATGCATTGCCATATGCTTAAATGTCAGAAAATGTCATTGCATCCAATACTGTTGAGCTCAGTGTTAAACAACACAAACAGAGTTGTTGAAAAAGGCTGTAGTATGGTAGAAGATGTGGAGCACACACACTGAGTCTGCAGGTTAAAGTCCTGTTGTTTTACCAATATATACATAAAGTCAATTCATAACAGATATCATCCTTTGAGAGAAAAACAGATCCATTCAGAACACATTACTGTCACCATCTTTGGAAAACCAGGTTTTGTTTGATGCTGTTTGTTAGTGGTGGAGATTCTCAGTCATCCAGGTCATAGTCATTCCAGAAAAGTAAAAA
>NW_015151000.1:450752-452016 GCF_000732505.1 Cyprinodon variegatus | reverse complement strand
TAGAAGCTTTATCAAAAAGGAAAGTTTTAAGCCTAGCCTTAAAAGTAGACAGGGTGTCTGCCTCACGGACTAAAACTGGTAGTTGGTTCCACGGGAGAGGAGCCTGAGAACTAAAAGATCTGCCTCCCATTCTACTTTTAGAAATTCCAAGAACCATTGCCAGAATGTCATGAAGTATTTTATCATCCTTTTTGTCAGGATGTTTTGAATCTGGTATCTCACAGGTGGGATATGTGGAGTCATTAAGTCATGTATTTTTTCTGTTCAGCCACTGAACGGGGTGAGTCCAGTCTGCACAGGTTCATTCACCGAGGCATAGGCACAACCACATAGCATAGAGATGACTGGATGGCTCCACATCTGCCACCTCTGCTGTATTTGGAACATATATTTTCATTATTTTCAAACATCAATACTTTATCTAATAATACCAAAGAAAATAAAGACAGGAAATACTAAAGGAAGCAATCTTGTTGTTGCAGTATGTAATGAGGATCTCCTTGCTGCTGTCACAGTTGCCTAGAGACAGAAACAGCAATCAATCTCAGTCTTTACAGAATGTCTAATGCTCCACCGCATCAACAGAATTAAATGTATGGTTTGTGAGGTTGAGTTTGACCGAACCTTTATTCAGAAGCACAAACTGATATAATTACAAAACACAGTTAAAAAAATAAATTGTGCAGGTAGATAAACACTGAATAGATTAATTATAGGCGATTGTTGAAACCCTGAATAAATTAATTTACTAAAAGTTCTAGAGCTTTCTGTGTGTTTATTTGTCACAATGTTGATATTTCTCATAAATAAATTGTTCTAGGTCTCTTTTTACCAGTTTGGTTTAACTGTTTCTGTGACAAGACATCCTTTTAAACCGTAAGACACGCAGCAGACAAAAACCTTTTAAAGGAAAAGTCCAGTCAGCAATAATAATAATTCAATTTATTGTCATTACACTGTCTCAAGTACACGGCAGCAAAATGAATTCTCTGCATTTAACCCATCCCCTTGCGGAGCAGTGTGGGGTTAAGGGTCTTGCTCAGGGACCCAGAGTGGCAGTCTGTGAGATTGGGGATCAAACTCACAACCTCAGGATTCAAAGCCCTATGCCCTAACCACTAGGTCACCACTCATATTTAATGAATTAAGTGTTAATAACTAAAAAATTAAAACAATAATTTTTCATTACAATCACTGAGTCTGGGAGCGGCCATCTTTGCCCAAATATAGTAGCCCCTCCCTCCTGCCATCTTCCAGCAGTGAC
>NW_015151000.1:446594-448923 GCF_000732505.1 Cyprinodon variegatus | reverse complement strand
TTGACTCTTCAGCAATCCCTCACACTAAGCATGCTTAGTGTGAGGGATTGCTGAAGAGTCAATGAGTCGATGCAATCAGCTGGTTTTCCTTAGATAGAAAACTTTGAATCAATCTGACTGGATGATCTGGTGAACTGGAAAGTGTCCTGAGATGACATGATGGGAATTGGAGCTATAGAAATAAACTGAATAGAATTGAAACAGAAGAAAACAGGCAAATCTTTGTTATAGAACAATCTAGTTAAAACTTGGTTACGTTTGCAGTGAAGAAAATGTTTTAGACTTTAAGGACCATATATGATTTGTTAAATATTGTAGACTGCTGAAATAAAACTCTTCATCTTTTATGATTGATCCTCATTAGTAATTTGATCTTTTTTCGTAAGGGACTTGCAAGGGACTAACACTGATGATGCGTTAGAAAATTGGAGATGGTCTCACAGCGGAAGAGAATATTTTCCCTTAATGACTCAATTTCAGGGAGAAACAAATGTCTCATGAACGTCCCATTTTCTGACTTATAGTCAAAACAGAAACAGTTTTTTTTCTCCTCCTCTTGATTAATTGTTATCTATGGAAATCTGAGCTCATGTTTGTGTCTAAGAAAAGTGCAATATGTGGAAGTGGAGCTGAAAAGGTTGGACCCTTAATCTGCTGTTTGTGTTCACTGATCTAAAAGCTACACAGACTTTCTTTGCTACATTTATTTTAAAGGTGTTTTTAAGTTTTCAGTGATCATTTGTGGCTAATGAATTGATTTTCATGGTGTTACACACTTAGGTGGCTTTGTTAGGATCAGCTTAAAGCGTTTGAAGCTCACTGGCTACCTATCAAGAATTCATCAGTGACTAAATCATCTTTGTAATCTGGTGTGTGTCACTGATGAAATAAATCTAAACAGCTCTGGCAGGGAACTCAATTCCCCTTTCATTTGGAGAGCCTGTGCTCATTTCAGCATGCTTCCTGAGCACTGGCGGCTGCTGCATGCTTATTAGGTGTACGTGTTGAGCTAAAAAGCATCTGTAAATGATTTGTCAGTGAGAGAGAGAAGATGTGTGGACATGAAGCACAGAGAAGTGCTTCCAAAACAAATGAGTGTAGAAGTTAACCTCATGGAGCCTCCATTAGACATGCTCTGCTACCTCTAACTGCTGGCAGGCTGGAACGGACGGGCTGGAGGTGGAGGGGTCAGAGGCAACAAACACACAGAACCTCTGGAAGGAAACCCAGAGATGTTAATCCACTTAGAACATCCATGCTTGGGTTAAATGCAGCAGCCCCAGGTAAAAGAGTTACACCTGTTCTTTGCTGGTTTTACATGCCAGAACGGCAAACATAATTACCTGATCTGCATTAATGAGGTAAATAATTACCTGGATCTTCTTATCTTCATCTGTGCTGCTAAAAGCGTCACATTCAGACCGGGATTAGGATTTAAACAGACATTTTAACATCCAGGAACAATGCTTCAAAGCCTGAAAATCACTGGAACGGAAAGGTTTTGGTTTTAATGATGATCAAGGAGAAGTTGGAAGAGAATACAAGGGGGGGGGGGCTCGTGGTTAGAGCATAGAGCTTGGAATCCAGAGGATCTAAGTTCAAGCCCCACTCCCACAGAATGCCACATTGGGTCCCTGAGCAAAGATCCTTAAATCCCCACCCTGCTCCCCGGGCGCCGCACAATGGCAGCCCACTGCTCCCCAAGGCAATGGGTTAAATGCAGAGTTAATTTCATTGCTCTGCACTTGTGACAGTGGAATGACAATAAAAAAACAGGAAAAAAAGAAAAACAAGCCCTATGTTAATTTTCAGTGTTACAGAGAAGCTAACGTTTAATAAACACACCTCATGTTTAATCATTTTTAGGAGATATAAATGAAACAGAGCTCATCTGGACTTGTGAGTCGATGTGGATGTAGCATTAGCAACATCCGCCGTTAGCCATGGTTGGTTTACCATTGCTCCAAACTTCTTGCACAATAGGTTAAAGTAACACAAATGGCTAACGTGGCTCCTGCAGGGCCTCCGGAGCCCCGAGTCTCCATGGGGGGAATAAACAAGCATTGCCTCTAACTCAGTGAGGCCCCAAACAGAGTCCACTGTCAGAGCGGTTATTAGGAAGTTAAGTCTGGTTTCTGAGGAGGATCTTAATCTGCAACACGTGTGAAGTTGAAACCTTCTAGTGCTGCCACACATTTTCTGCTCCCGCTTCTCACCTCTATTGATTTTAAAAGAAGAAAGTTCTAACCAGCTTATAAAGTGATATAAACATAACCTGAAGTCTTCTTTAAACTGATCTTAGAGAGCAGACTCGTTTGGTCCATTCATT
>NW_015151000.1:442686-446508 GCF_000732505.1 Cyprinodon variegatus | reverse complement strand
GATGGATGGATGGATGGATGGATGGATGGATGGATGGATGGATGGATGGATGGATGGATGGATGGACGGACGGACGGACGGATGGAACTAGAGATTTTAATGAAGAAAAGGAGAATGAGTTTAAAAGACATAGAAACAGAGCGACAGCTGCTAAGGAGAGGAAGATGGAGAAGAAGAAGATTGTTGCTGGAGTTATAGCGTAAGTTTATATGAAGAGGACTATGGCAGGCAGTCTTTACATTTATTAAAAGCACTCCACTCTGTTGTTCAATTTGTAGATCACTGAAATAAGATTCTTCCTGATTAAAATCACACTCCTAGACTGAATTGTAATAATATGTTTTTCTAAAATACATTTTTGCTGCAGAAAATGAACTTGAGAAAGTAAAAAAACTAAATTATAGGACTAAGAATTAAGTTTTATATATATCTAGAAACATTTTAAGTGGCCGTTTTGACATTTATCAGCTTGACTGAAAATGTATTTATATCTGAAGTACATTTTATTCATAGTTAAAATAATACACAGAGGTGGACAAAGTACTAAAATATCATACTCAAGTAAAAGTACCAATACTTGGATGAAATATTACTCAAGTACAAGTAAAATTACCCATCAGAAAAATGACTAAAGTAAAAGTAATAAGTAGCTAATTTAAAATGTATTTTAAGTAAAAGTTACTTAGTTACATTTAAAAAAATAAAAACTGTTGAACAGGGCAGGGGATCTCTCCCATGTAATGAAAATAGGACAAGGAGTCATAAATCTAAAACTATTTAGTTTTTAATTAAAGAAAAATCTATACAAATGTATACACATGTAATGAGAAGATAACACATGTCACACATGACATTTAAGACCCTTAGAAAGGTATAATGTGCAATTTTAGTTCAGACAATCCCATAAAACTTTTTCAAACAATCAACTGAAGGTAAAAGTGCCATAAATTGTTGGTTCTGAGTGCCGTCTTTCTTTTCTTCAAACATTAACAACAGTTATTAATAAGCACTATACAAATGCAATAACAACATAAAACACGCCACACATGACACAGTTATTGAATGCTGCCAGTTCAGTCACCTTTGGCAGACGCATCTGGCATTGCATGATGATACTGTTGGCCCTCTTGAATTTAAATGAAAAGCAGTCTTTGAAATGTGGCCGAGGATTTTCGTGGTTTTCGGCAGCAGAATTCAATGTTTCAGCTAGCATTTCTAGTGAAACGTTCTCTGAACCGTCGTCGCTCTGCTGATCCACCTCCATCTCGTTCCCAATCTCCTACAGAAAGACTTGGTAGCCTTTATCTACATGCTGATCACGTCACTCACTGTAGCGCTTCCAGGCCCGATTTCTTATCTTCCTTTCGGTTTTCCAACGTTTTTTTTTACTCAGTAACGGATGGGATTTGTAATGTAACAAAATACAACACTTCACTCAAAACGTAATCAAGTAAAATTTAAATTATCGATTTTAAAAACTACTTGAAAAATACAAAATACACAAAAAACCTACTCAATACAGTAACTTGAGTAAATGTATTTCGTTACTTTCCACCTCTGATAATACAAATGCTGACCAGTAATATGAGGAATATGGAGATCTGAAATGAATTTATAGACATCAAGAATGTTTATTCTAGATGTGGAAAATGACATTTTGTCTGAAATGGTCATTTAGACAAAGAAAAAGGTTTGAGATATCAAGAGGGCATATTCAGTAAAACTAATACATATCAAACGGCTTGCCATAGCTGCCGATCATTCTTTAATAAGATCCTCATCAATCGGACATGCAATGTTTGCTTTTAAAAACCTAATGTGTGTAATGGAGCTAGTGAATGATTTTTTTCACTTTTTTTATGCACAAAAGGTATATCACAGGGAAATAATTTGAAGGTCCTGATTGCCAGCTACCGTTATCTTCTTTTTCATGCGGAGGAGATAGAGCGGGTGGTGAGGGAGATTTTTAGGTATTATTTGGCTGCAGAGAGGTGGTGAGGAGGGGGTTAGGGGTGGCATGAGGGGAGGTTTGGAGTTTTTAATGTTGAAGGGACAGATTCAGAGGTAACGATGGGCTGGATACAGGAAATTGTGACCTATACTTTGCTTTTACCTTATCGACCACTTCATGCGTCTTAATCTTTTGGTCATTCTGTTGTTTCTGTTCCAAGACCTCAGCAGGCTGACATTTATCATCAGGGAGACACTAGCAGTTTTTTTATTCACATCATCTAATTTGTATTGGGAATATTATATTTCGGAAGGCAAATCTTTTGCACATAATCAACTCAGGTGAAATTAATTTCTCATGAAGAGGTTTCTCCTTTTCTAGATGTTAGTAAAGTTATCAATAAAGCCAACTGATCTTAGAGAGCAGACTCGTTTGGTCCACTCATTCAGTCTGCTGGATGTTATTCTGTCATCTGTGTTATCCTCTTTCAGACACTATGCAACAGCCAACATTCACGCATCTTTTTTCTCTTACAGAAGCGTATAATCTTACTTAAAGGATCATTAGTTACTATTAATGTTCTTAGTTTAGCAGCTGGTTAGTTATGAGGCTTTTTAGGATTTAGATAAATATTCTTATACCTTGTATGTTGTGCAGAAACAGACTGTTTTCCTGAGGGTCAGCATCGAGTATGGCAGCAAATCAACCTGATTTTGGTGGAATTCAAGTATTCTCAGTAATGTCAGTGGCTCCTTCCTTATCCTTTGGTTTAGGAACATACATCTTTTTGCGCCTGTTGTTACTCTGAGTAGAAGACGTCTGTCTCTGAAGTTTTGTCCAGGTTTTATCCTCTAGATGTGGCGTTCTTCCTGTTCTGCACCTTTTTAGATCTGAACTGTTTGTTCTTTTGTTTTTCTCCAAGAGTTTTCCAGCAAGCACTAGCAGTCTGGTTATTGTCATTAGAATCAGCACCTTGTTTCTTGGTTGCATTGGTTGGTTGTAATCCGACGTGTTGCTGTTTAAAACCACAGGTGGGGTTATCTCACTGCTTTGGGACAACAGCCAGTGCATATAATTACTATAACCAGCAATTACCTCAACATTGAATTTCACTGTTGACTTTCATTTCCATGACAGCCATGGAAAGGCTTGCCGAAGTCCTGTGTAGTGAAGGGAGGCATGTTGTGCTAATGTGGACATTTCACTTCTCGCCGCTGTGATTAAAATAACATAAAAATGTTTAAAAAGTAGTCCAGCTAGAGACTCCTTGAGAAGTTAACTTTTGTCCAACTTCATGTAGTTTTAGCTGAAAGATAACAAAGTAAAAAGTGAGAAATGTATAAGTGGGGAGCAATGAAGTGATGCATTGGAAGGCAGATGTGTTATCAGGGATAAAGTGCTAGCACTAGGCATGCTAGTTGGAAGATAAAGAGCAGCAAGAAAAATGTGACTGTAGGTTCAGGACCGCCTAGATCTAGAGATCAGACTGAGGATTCTTATCCCTGCTTTGACTGACTGTTAAACAGAGTTGATAGTAAAAGGCATTGCCGTCCTGAAGACAGTCTTTGAATTTAAAGTCCTGCAGAGGACCTGATTATTTAAATCAGGTTTGTTAAAGGAAATGTTCGGTCAGCAAGAAATAATTAATGGATCACTATTTATACTTAAAACTAATATGTTTGCAGTGATTTAATGAATTTAAGGTTAAGAAAATTTAAAAAATACATTTTCGTCGTGATCACTGAGTTTGGGAGCGGCCATTTTTTGCCCAAATCTAGTAGCCCCTCCCTCCTGCCATCTTCCAGCAGTGACGTCACGGTGCGGTAAGCCTAGCGCCATTCTCCCCGCTTTCCAAGCTAAATCAATGGGAA
>NW_015151000.1:434441-442127 GCF_000732505.1 Cyprinodon variegatus | reverse complement strand
TTTCCTTTAAAGCAGAAACTCATCCAACAGCTGCAGGACTCGGACATTCAGGACTGGATTCTGAGATCTTTGCTTGGCAAAATTCTGCCTTTTTTCTTTACAATCATTAGGATTTGATGAATTGAGCTGCTGGATAATAAACCAGGAAAAGCAACAGATAGAAGAAGAAATTGAGACATCCCTGCAAAAAGGGTTTATTTAGTGATCTTGTAGAATATGTCAAACACACTCATTAAACAAGCTGTTAGACTGGAGCTGACTGCAGGTTTCTCCAAACTCATTTCTCAAAAATCACATGAAGACATTTATTCAATAAATACACTTTTTGCACATGTGATTACACATGAAATTTCTTTTCTGAGCATATTTACAGTAATATTATAAATAACATTAAGAAATGACACACGTTTCAGGCTTTGGCAAATCAAATTTAAAAAAAGTCCAAACTTGTATAAATATAGGTTCATTTAGAAGCTGAGAAGGACATAAAAAAGGAAATATTGACACTTGAATCGTTTAGTAAAAAATATGCCAACATCGCTTCACCGCTGAACGGGTCGTTCCAGCTGCCTGGCCTGACATCCCAACGAGTTGCATATGGACACAGACCCAATCTGCCTCCAGCCGCCGTCCGGACATCACTGTCATGTCATATGAAGGTCATGAGTGCATCTATCCTGTTTCTTATCTCTTTTTTCAAACAATGAGTGAGAAAGTGACAAGAATGGCTTTTGCATATTAGTGTGTGAGGTTAAAACGGACACCCTGTAGTTTCCAGGATTAACCTGTGCAGTAAAGCGTTTCCTCGGCAACAATGATCAAATCAGAGGAGATAACTTTAACTGAAAGCATTGATTCCAGTATGAAATGTTGGAAACTCAGTCCGCTCTAACAGGTGGATGCTGTGGACGAGTCGGGTAGACGGACAGCGACGCTCCAAACAAATCACCCTCAGTCTCTTCTTTATTATTAAAGTTTTCTAACATCTGAATCAGTTGAACAGACAGAATTTTACAGATTTTTAATCTTAATTGTGCTGCAGTTAGCTTGTTGCAGATATAAAGCAGATATTTTTGATTTATGCCCAATATTGAAGCGTGTTATTCCACGCCACAACACAAGAGGGCCAATCAGGAACTAGCTAGGATTGTGGGTGTCCGTGTGTCGGTGTGATGAGCTTGTTCACCGTCTACACAGTTACCCACCAGTGTTCTCCAAAGACTGGCTGTGGCGCTGCGTGTTTTGGCTTCAGGTGCAAACAGACCGTCGCACAGAGCTAATCAGCTACTGTTTCTGTGCCAGTAAATCATCATATTGCATTATGTTTACAGTGCAGGGGCCAAAGCACTGGCCCCTCTTGGCTCATGTCTAGAGCCGCCTATGACCATGAAGTTTTCATTTGTTGTGAAATATTAGTTGTTTTCTGGTGGGTCTGTCTCTCCCATATGAGAGCCTCTCCACTCCTGGTGATTGAGCTATTAAGCTCTCCTCCAGGAAGGCTGAGACCTCTTGCAACCTGGAAACACATTTTCTAAGCTTATGTGCAGAACCTGAAGGTGGTTTGAGCGTCAGCGGGCCTGATTTTCATTCAAAGTCTACGGTGGACACATCAAGGGGTCCTGCCCTAAGGTACGTTTCACTCTTCTGGGACTCTGCATCTTGATGCTGGTTGGGAGCTCTGCGTCTTTTTTGACACGCTGTCCGGTTTGAAAGCAGCATCTTATTACTGCTAAGACAGCCAGTTAAATTTCAGCAGAAAGGATTGAGCTCTAAGGGTTGGAGAAGTGGCTGTTAAGGTTGGTGCTTCCTGGAGGGGACTGGTAACCACTGGGTGTGTCCCAGTTCAAGGCTCATGTTTTTATACGCATCCCACCGAGCAAAGAATTGGTTGAAAAGTCATTATAAGGACAACATGATTTACGTCTACATTTGGTTGAAAAGTGAAAAGCCGTAAGTTTCATAATCTATTCTATCGACTAAAGTGGGACGAAATCATTTCTCAAAATCACAAGCAAACATAAAACCAGACTACGACGGACCGAGCAGATTTAGCCTAAAAACCATCTCAATTACGTCTGGTGTTTGGGGAGGGTTACGTCACAGCGCTGTGCCGAATGCTGCCACAATCCTCCAATCCTCCTAATGCTACGTTCAGATCGCACGCAGCAGGAGCAGCTAAAACGCGCGTGCTGCTTCATTTTTGATGCTTGTACAGGTTTAGTTCTGATGCGCGGCTGAAGCTGCGCGGTGGAAAAGTGGGTCTGATGCGTGGTGGGCGGAGCTACTCTATCCTTTCTCTGCCTGGAACAATGGCGGCTGTATTAGCTGTGATCAGCGGGTAGAAAGTAGTTAGAATCTATGTTGAAGTGAGAAAGTCCTCCTGAAAACATGGTCTGTGCAGTCAGTTCATCCAGATTACCATCCTGCCTTCAAAGATTATTTCTCTGTGGGAGCCGCTCAGACCCCCACATACCGGCGCTGCGCTGTCACTGGGAATCCCCAGCAGCAGCTGCCTCAGGCCCGCTCGCCTCTCCAGGGTTTTCCCCTCCTGTTGGTGGCGGCTGGAAGTAGATGTTAGCGTTTTTCAGGTCTGTGCTACAAACTGCAGGCAGCAGGATAATAAAAGCCAACATATTCTGCCGGCAGGTTTCTCCATTTTGAGTTAATTTAGGCGTTAATAAACTGTTTCAGAGGAGTGATCATAGCGCTCTGCATCAGCAGTGCTGCGTCTGACTCCCTGCCAGCTCCCAGATCAGCTTCTCTCATTGGTTGATGCGGCGTCCAGCAGCTTAAGTTACATTTTCCAACTCCAGCAGCTGCTGCTTCTGAAGTGCATCACATTCATCAGCTGCTCAGAAGCTGCTCAAAACGCTCTGTGGGACCTTTTGTTGCTCCTTGATGCGCGTCAACCATTGCCTCTGCATGTAAACCAGCTGCTTCTGCTGCCTCTGCAGCGTGCGGTCTGAACGTAGCATCAGACTCCCTCACAGGCCTCATTGCTTCAGCTGATTAGAAGGATGGATCCGGCACACAGTATCGTATTATGTCCCATGATTCAGTGCAGGTTGAAGCAGATTGGTCAAGCTCAGGAAACTAATTACAGGAAAATTTATTTTTTAATAAAAATCTAAATAATAATTTCTCTGACCTAAAATAAAGTTACACGAGGACCGGATTGTTGCGGAGCGGCGGTGGCACAGGGGTTAAAAGCATCACTATTGTATGAGACGGTCGCTGTTGTGGGTTCGATTCCTGGCTCGTTGATGCTTCTGCATGTCTCCTATTAGCTCTTTTTCAAATAAAAGACTCGTTAAAATGGTCTAGGCTCAGGAATTCAGCCATTTGATTAACAAATGCAGGGACTTTTATATGGATGGTGGTGACTCTTTACCTTCTTCATCCAGCGTTTCAGAGAGGATGAAGAAGATCTTAATATGATTCCTTTGACTGCATAGTAAAATGTTTTTAGGACAGGATTCTCACATGTTTAACATCACAGACTGTTCTTTCTCTGGTGTGTTTCAGGTGAAGCCGCGATCTACTCCTTCGTTTCCTATATAAAACATAACAAGCTTCTAATTAGCATTTTCCTTTACCTGCATCTTACTGATGCACATTCAAAACAGGAGTGAAAGCTCCATCTAACAGATTATTGGTTGCTTCAGGACCAGAACAGGCCTGGTTTCTGGGTTTGAGCTTTTAATCAAATGGTGTCAGTGAAAAAGCTCTTTGCTTTAGACTGAAACGGTGCTGGCTGTGGCCTCAGTGATTAGCAGCGGTTCCCAGCCCTGCAGGTTTTAGGTGAGTTTCTGTTTATGATCGGATGTTTTCTGGTGTGATGCATCGAGCAGACAGCTAAAACATGCAGGACAGGGTACATGAGGAGCAGCGTAGGAAACCAGCGGATTACAGGAAGACGTGAGGATGAGAGGACGACTCTGAATGAGGAGAGCGACTCCTGCCTGGTCTCTCTAGGTCAGCGTTGGGATCAGATCCTGTCGTTCAGCAGAAATTACGGAGGTAAGCTGTAAGGATGTTGAATGATCTGCTCAGATTTCAGGCACTGGTGTTTTTTCACATTCCCACAGAAACAAACATTATAATGGATGCCTGGTTTGTTGCTTCCTTACAGACTAAAAGAAGTCTCCCTTCGGCCACAGAGCCAGCTAGCTCAGGTAGCTTTGTGGCTCCGCCCCAACCGGGTGGGGGTTATGGAGCGTTAGCTGCTGTTGCTGATAATGACCGAGGGGCCTTTATGTCCAGGGTTTTGTTCTCCTGGTGTGAGGAAGTGGTCGTAGTGGGTGGGTTCAGTGTTAACAGAGGAGCAACAGCCCCGCAGGTTCTCAGGGTCGTACAGGTGCTCCAGGGTGTAGCCCGTCAGGGAATACGCAGGATGTTTGTCTACATAGGAACGTGGATGGCTGTGAGAGGGGTAGAGTGCGGGGGCTTGTGTGGGGGAGGCTGAGCATGGTCCTAACCGACCTAAAGGGTGGTGCAACTGCAAGGAAAGGGGAGTCATGTTGGTCTGGAGGTAGTCTTTGGGCTTGTGCAAACGCTCGGCACCAGGGCTGCTAAGTCTGGACAGAGGGGTGGGGCTAGGATTAGGGCTGATCACTTGATTAAAGCTCCTGTACACCATAGTCTGTGGGGGCCCTTGAGAGTACTCTGCGGTGAAGCATGAAGCAGCCGCCCTTTGCAGTCCGCTGGCAAGCCCTGGCGGTGTGTCTTCAAAGCCCTTTGCCAACTGTGTTCGACTCTCCTCCTCCTTGATCATCTGCTGGGTGGCCCTGATCAGAGACTCGATCTTACTGGGTTCCTCTGGGCTGCAGGAGTAGCGATCTGCCCGATAGCGGTCCCCTGAGTCACTGGCCGAGCCACCATCTGGGGAGCTGACAATGCTGTCTTCCTCCCAGTGGGCTGCGCCTACAGAGGGAGCAACAACAGGACCATTAAAGAGAGAAACTGAATCCATATCACTGGAAGCAGCTTCTTCAAGAATCCACCTCAAGTTACATTTGTGCAGCCAGGACACAGGCCGCGAGGTCAGTCCTCACCTTGCTCACTCAGGACTGTTGGGATGCGCCCAATGCTGCCGCTGTATCCATTGTGGCCGTCGAAGCAACCCTTAGCCAGCGGGACGAAGGGACGGGCCGAGGCGAACCACGTGTCCCTGCAGGCTGGAGGAGCGCCGACAAAGTATCTGCCTGCATCACATCGAGCCCTCTCACAGCTCTGCCCCTGACCGTGTGTGTGGAAATCTCTGACGCTGTGATGCTGCTCTTCAGACAAGCTGTGGCAGAGGTGGCGTGGATCAGAAAAGTTCCTGGAGATGCACGAGGCGTCCAAGCCTTCGCTGCGTTCCAGCTGAGGGGAAGCCGAGTCTGTGAGGGGACTGCTGCCCCACGGACTTTCCATGTCTGACTCTGACCGCTCTGCTTGGAAGCTGGGATACTGCAGCAGTGGGGAAGAAGAAGGCGAACGTTTAGGATGCTACATTAAGACACTAAACAAAAGCTGGTTGGGTTTATGCTTGCATTTGAATGTTAGCATTAGTAAAATTTTGGAGGTGACCAGTGATAGAAGTTCAACAAGCGGCCATTCACCACTGTGAATCAGAGTTAAAACTAAACACCAGGATTTTCAGCCCAACCCTGCCTCTACAGTATAGCCTGGAACTGATCAAGTTAGCAAAAGAACTCCCTGAAGTGTCAGTCAGTCATACCCTGTACGATACTTTCAAGTGAAATCGCAGAGTTCCAAAGTTCACAGCTCACAATGCTTGTTGTTCCACTGTAACGCTCTGACGTGATCTACCTGCTCACACTTTACGTCCAAAAACCACACATTGGCTTCAGCGCCGAGAGATGGCTGGTCTGACTCTGCAATCTGGAACAAGAAGAAGAACTCCCTTGTTTGCACATGCTCAGTACTCGAGGCTCTGGTAAATCGGCTCAAATGCTGAATCCCAAACCGACCCCTAAGCACTAATCCTTGACTACCAAGTCTCACTCCCAATGAAGAGTCACTCGCTGCTGTGGAAGGTACCTTGATTGGAGGTGGGGGAGCGTAAACGAGAATGTGACGGCCTTTTCCCTCCAACAGAAAAGGAAAGCAGTCGTTGCTATGGCAACACAGTGACTCCTTGTGTGTTGCTGTAGCTTAGTGGACATAAAATCAAACATTTGCCCCTGTCTAAAAACAAATGTATACGGTCAAATAAAACTATTTTTCAAAGAGGACCTTCCATTTGGGAATTAAATACGTTTTTTTATATTTGTAACTTGTTATTTTCTGTCAGTGTGATAAAGATGCAGCAAACCAGCGGAACTTACATTTGGAAGAATGTTCTTCCTCTACCATCAGGCCGCCGTTACACCTGCTGCCAAACTCCAGTGATCCTGCACTGATAGAGACTCCCTGTCTAACGGCTGAACGGTTCACTCGCTGGTACCCACTACATGGTTTGGGACGGCACTTAATGTGTTGGACCCTTCATGGGAAATAGACGGTTAGTGCTAACGGTTAGTTTTTCGGGGGCAGTGTTATAGTGACTCTAAGCCAGTCCTGAAGATCCTGGACCTTTTAGACGTGTCTCTGCTTAAACAGCCTGAATCCAAAGAGCAGGTCATTAGCAGGACTCTGGAGGAGGGGGGGCTGCATACTGAGGAGCTCATTCCGCCAAACATTCAGACGTTGGTTTTTAGGCCACATCTGGTCGGTTCGTCATAGTCTGGATTTAGTCCAGATATAGTTGTTGAAAATTGGGCAGTTTGGTTCCGACTTTGTCCCACTTTAGTCCAATAATAGATGTTGAAAAGAATTTGCAAACTCAGTTTTCAATGATCTGAAAATTCACTTTTCAACCAAATGTAGACGTCATTTCAAATCATGTCTTTTCAACCAATTTTAGCTTGGGAGGTTGAAGCATCAGAGATGAATCCAAAGCTGCAGGACAACAGCAGCTACAGCGGAGGAAAAAGCTCTCTATGAGTTCAGACCATTCACCATTCCAGACCTTCAGGACCGGTTTACTACATCCCAGAGTTTCCTCAACCTTTTGTTGTCTAATTCTGCTGATTATCTAAAGTCTGTCGTTTAATTTACTCTGTAGATCATAGTTCTAGTAAACAGTATTTTATTTAGTTTTGTGTTCTCTTTCTCTCATGTTTTCCAGTTGCGTCTTTTAAAGCGTTTCTTTACTAACTTAGTTGATATGAATTGAATTTTCCTAAGATGGGCTGTGGTTACTTTTGTTATTTTCTGGTTTTTGTTTCCTGGCCTCCATCTGTTGTTTCTCATCAGTTTAAGTCCAGTTTCCTTCACAGCTGGTATTAATCAGCTACCTGCTCTCTACCCAGTAATCATCTCTCCAGCTCCAAATGTCTCCCAGTTCATCATCTCTCCATCAGGGCCTCCTGTTATTCCAAGAAATCTGTTTCCTTTTCTTCCTTGTAAGTTTTTCTCTTGGACTTTATTTTTTCTTGGTCTTCTTTCTTTCTTTAAGTGAAATAGTTTCTTTCCAGCCGCTGGTGTTCTGTCAGATGAGCATACCCCGTCAGACCAGCATACCCATAGTCAATACACATGCGCACCAAGTCAGATGTGTGTTTATCCTTTGGTTTTTTACAAAAACTAGACTTTAAACTACCTCAACAGGCGTGTATCCCTTTAGTCATGTACAAAAAA
>NW_015151000.1:429754-433048 GCF_000732505.1 Cyprinodon variegatus | reverse complement strand
CTGGGTATGCTACTCTGACTGGGTATGCTGCTCTGGCTGGGTATGCTGCTCTGGCTGGGTATGCTACTCTGACTGGGTATGCTCATCTGGCTGAACACCAGCCTTCCACCTCTGCTAATTGATAATTGAACTCACTTTATTGATCTCACATTGGGAAATCTACCTCTGCATTTAACCCCTCCCCTTGGGGAGCAGTGGGTTGCCATTGTGCGGAACCTGGGGAGCAGTGTAGGGTCTTGAGCGGCAGTCTGTGGGAGTGGGGCTTGAACCAGAGCCTAGACCAGAATTTCCCCGTCTCACCCTGCAGGCTGTTCACTTAAAGGGATCCATGTTTTAAAATGCAAATGAAGGTATTTGGTTTGGTTTCCTTAAGAAAGGTTTGGTTGTTCTTTCCTTCTCTGGTGTTAAACACTTCAACTTGTGTAATCTTATATAAATATTTAACTTGCTGACCATTTTTTTAACTGATAATCTAAATATTTAGTTTGGAACTTCAATTTTTATAAATGAATTAATGACAATGAGAATAAATAAGCCCCCTTATTTTTGTCTTAAAACATGCTAAATAACCATAAATATTGCTCCTAATGTTTGACTGTTTAACTTTACAAACAGCCCCCCCTATATATCTACTTTTTAATTTTGTATTTCCCATTAGGTTGAAGGTAATTTGGGCTTTATTAATTGAAAAACTATTCCAAACTGTAATATCCACTCATCATTTTCTTGATGATGGTTATTAACAGATTTAACTGTAACCAGATCTGAGCTTTAATCCTCCTCTCACCTGTTAAACACTCACTGTGTTCACAGGACAACACAGGACAGTCCCAAGGTTATCTGATTAAATATTAGAGAACATAAATGCATTAAAGGGCACAGCACAGATCGATCATCGTTAGATGGAGTAGGGCTATAACAAAATGATTTTATTAATCCATTATTCTATTAATCATTCTTAATACCAATCGAGAACTTGAATAAAAAGAATTCTGTAGATTGTTTACTTTATTAGATCAGCTTATTTCATGAGTAAAATTAGTACATGGAAAGATGCTAATAATGGAGTTATTTTATTGAATAGGAAAATAAAATGATGATGAAAAATAAAATTCTAGCATCACTTTATATTAAAAGCTTGGTCTTTCTGGTTGCTTTAACATTAATGAAGCCTCCTCTGTAGGCTAGGCTAACGTTAGCATCAGCCGCCGACCCAGAGCCCAGTGAGTGATACGAAATGAAGCCTGGAGGCGGATAACTGGCTGGATGAGGAATTTCAGGAATTGCAGTTCTTGAATAACTCAATGAATCCTTAGGGCCCAAATGCAGAGAAAAGAGAGGTTAGTACATCTCAGTCAGTGGCTGCTGGACAATAGGGGGCGCTAGAGTGCCGCCCCACTCATCCAATGACACTGATTAAGGCATAAAGAAAAAAAAAAACTAATAAAAATGTAATAAGAAAATAAAAATATTTCGAAACATGTTAATACATTTTCTGGCTGCACGGTGGGGCAGTGGGCAGTACTGCTGCCTTGCAGCAACAAGGTTCCGGGTTCCATTCCCAGGCCGGGAATGGAAAAAAAAAGAGTCCTTATAAGGAGCTAATCTGGTTCAGTGGTTCTCCAGGGATCAAATAGGGTTCATCTAAAGATGTTTTTAGAACTAATTGGTGACTTTTGGTTTATATCTACAAAGAGTTAGAGATTCTAAGTAGAGTTATACGTTTTTTTTTTGCTGTTTTTTTTTAGCTTGATTTTTGTTGCTTAAATAATGATAAATATGTATAAAACGTATGAAACTGTCCCCATTTCCTGTTTTAATGTTCATGATATGTAATTATTTTCATCTACGAGCTGAAAATGCCCCCAGATTAGATCGCAGAAATTTGGTCACCTTACTTTATGGACAAGAAAAAATCCCCACTGTGCTGAAAAAAGAGGAAAGTGGTTTTAGGAAGGTGGAGATTAAGCTGCTGAACAGAGCAAAGTATTCTTGGGCTTAATAAGTCCCAGTTTTTATACCGTAGTGCTTGCACTCTGAAACGGCTCGTTAGCTACGTCCCCTTTAGCATCTGCTCACTTCTCTGCACCACAGCCTGCAAGAATCTGGAGCGCGCTGCTGGAATCCTCACCTGTGTGTACGGCGAAGGCCTGGATTTGGTCTTGAGCCGCATCGCTCTGCTCTTCAGGGCTTTGCAGTTCTCAGGATGGCTGCTGGTGGCGCTATTGCTGCTGAAGGGGAAGGCGGCCTTGGGCGTAGCCTGATCCAGAGAAAGCTGCAAACCTTTATATTCAGTTTCCCTGAAAAAGAAGCAGAAATGATCCGATCAGCGAGATGAAGACGGATTCCAGCGCCGTCGGCTCTTCGTTAGGGGCCGCAAACAGTTCAGACACCTTAGTGTTTATTTTTCTTTTAAGGTGAAGAAAATCACCACCATCTGTTTGGAAATGAGAGCTTAATCAGGGAGCTTAGCGGAGCAGCATGTGGAGGGCTGTGTCTGAGTGTGAGGATGAGCACGGCTGGCGGGAGGAGCTGGGGTGTGTTAAGAAGGCGGTAACGGCTGTTTGGAAGCTTGTTTTACCAGAAGGATTGCAGGAAGGCCCTTAACAAACACTCCACAGAGGAAAAGCTGTCCTGTCAAACACACGCGGAGATTAAAGGCTGTGTCTGGCTAAACCAGGCCCACAGGAAAATGTTTGGGCATCTCGCTGCTGGGAAATGGGAATTGATTTCTTGCCTGAGTGTTTTCACCATCCAAGATGAATCAGGTTTGAGGCAACAGAAAAAACCTGGAGGTTTACTAGAGACAAATAGTGATCCAAGCTGCATCTTAGTCTCAGTGTCTCTGCACACAAACACTCATTTACAAGCCGAAGCGATTCAGAGATTATCTTCCCCTCGGTTTGAAGAGCGCTGGTATTTACCACATGCTTAATTCAGCAGAGCGCACAAATCCGTTCTGTGCTTTAGCTCCACTGTATTTATGGTTTTATTCTGCAAATGTTTCTGGTTGTTAAGGTTATTATCAACAAAAGGAGAAAATGTCTCAGCAACAACCTGCAGATCATTCCTGGAGTTCAGACAAAAACTAAGCAGGTTCCCAGAATGACAGGATGAACTCTGATTGGTTCTTAGTCCGTTTCAGTTAATTAATTCATTAAAGCTGATCAAACGCTCTGATTTATGCTCAATCATTCGTATTAATCTCCCTGTTTGGTGCATCATCAGATAACTCTCTGTCATGTAGCCATGCCCTCGTCTCTGGATGTTCAGGTTCTCAGTGGCCATGGCCAC
>NW_015151000.1:427515-428627 GCF_000732505.1 Cyprinodon variegatus | reverse complement strand
ACCGGCCACCCCACCGGCCACCCTACCGGCCACCCCACCGGCCACCCTACCGGCCACCCAATCGGCCACCCTACCGGCCACCCAATTGGCCACCCAATCGGCCACCCAATCGGCCACCCTACTGGCCACCCTACCGGCCACCCCACCGGCCACCCTACCGGCCACCCCACCGGCCACCCCACCGGCCACCCTACCGGCCACCCTACTGGCCACCCCACTGGCCACCCCACTGGCCACCCCACTGGCCAGTGTAAATTGTAGTTCCATTAGTTTATGTCTACAGGCAGTTTACCACAATAGCAGATTCAAACCCTGAAATTATGGCTTTTAGTTCCAGTGGCCGCCCCAAGATTTTTAGTGACCCCATATGGCCCCCCCTATGAAACATTTCTGATGGTGCCACTGCCCGTACGCCGCCTGGGGAAGCAACCCCCAGATCCTCACATTTCCACATTAATTCCTGTTCTGCCTGTAGCCGAATAGGGTTCCTCTGTCTGCAGCGGTCCTCCTGTGAAACCTGGACAGAAACCGACCTTCTGAATCCAGCTCCTGGTTCCTTCCTATTAGTCACAGCCAGCGATGGGCGGAGTTCTCAACAGTAATACTATTGATATTGTAAAATTTTACTCAACTACAAGTAAAAGGTACTCAGTCAAACATCTACTTAAGTTAGAGTATTGTAGTCAATAATACCAATAATATTTTCTAATATCAGAACATTTCTGTATTATTTTCAGAGTTATTAAAAGAACCTGTAACTTTCAGGAAGTGTGTTGGCCACAGGTGGCAGCATCGTTAGAAAACTCTGTGATACCAGAAGCACAAAAAGCCAGAAAAATGTAAAATATTGAGAAAATCTCAACAGATTGGTTCAGCTTGGTTCTGAAGTAGCTGTAACGGATCTAAACTCCTGCTAATGAAAACAGAGCATCAGAATAATCTGATCTAATCTAATCAGTTTGAATCAAACACGATACTGAGATTATTAATCTGTTCTGAAGGACTGATTGTTAAGTTTAATTTCACCTGGTTATGAACAAACTGAAGGCTGTTAGTCTAGAGCAGGGGTGGGCAATTCCCGTTCCTGGGGGCCGGTATCCTGCAACTTTTAG
>NW_015151000.1:418647-426195 GCF_000732505.1 Cyprinodon variegatus | reverse complement strand
AGAGGGATTAATGAGGGAAATTTAAGATTGCTGTCTATCTGTTTGTTGTCTTTCTACATTTAATCCAACATGTTAAACAGGAAGTAGAATTTTGTGATACAGCTTAAAAAAGAATCCCGATATCAACCTTTCAGCTTAGCTCTAATGATAGACTGAGAAAGGAAATCCTTCCCTCTGCCTACATCCCCCAGAATGCCCTGCTGTTCTGGATCAGAACTCACGACTACAGAACCTTTCGTTGGATCTGTTTCTGCAGATATGGATCATGGAGGCCACAGCAGATCTGAGATTGTGGCTCTAGGATTGAGGCTCTCAGAGCTGAACACACAGTAGGAGTTCACATGCAGGTGAGGTGCCCCCTTCACCTGCATTATCCAGCCCTGTACACACCTGGACCACTGTGCAAATTAGCTCTGCCCCAGATAGCGCCGCCTCCTGCCAGGCTTTATCTTCTCCTCTATGTTTTATGCAAAGAGAGGAAAGGAATAAAATGGAGCAGTGGAGGTTTTCAGTGCAGAAGCCTCTGATGTTTGATGGGAAGGAAGCAGGGATCAATCCTAGAAAAGTAAATATTCATTAACTATAACCTATCAATTAAAAAACCATAAACACAAAGCTGTTAGCATCTGATAGAGGATCAGATGTGCCAAGCTCTTCTCTGCCTCTCAATGCTGCTTAATGGACGGTTTTATGGGCTTCGTTCATCTGTGTGCTCTGCTGTTCATCAGGGAGCCATGAAATAATAGAATAACAGAACATAAAACAGCAGACTGCATGCAGACAGCCCAGGTTACTGCTCTATTTTACAATCTGATGTAGAAAACAGTGCCAGATAAACCCCCCTTCTGTCTGCAGCTTCTGCGCTCATATTGACATTCTGCATCTGGAGCTGGCAGCAGAACAAAGCTGCCACCCAAAGTGAACGCCAGCAAAGGAGCATGAACAGCAAACTTCCTGACAAAGGCAGCAGCCTGAGATAGGACAGGAATGTCTGCAGCCCGGGAACGCCGGGAGCAGCGACCAATCAGACGGGTTCTTTGTTTCAGGTAGTGTTAGTCTTTAGAAAGAGAAACAATCACATTAATATGACCGGAAAAGGCTTTTTCACAGTAAACTGTAAAGTACTGTCATTTTTAATTCCATTCTATTCAGTTTATTTCTATAGCTCCAATTCACATCATGTCATCTCAGGTCACTTTCCGGTTCACCAGATCATCCAGTCAGATTGATTCAAAGTTTTCTATCTAAGGAAAACCAGCTGATTGCATCGACTCATTGACTCTTCAGCAATCCCTCACACTAAGCATGCTTGTAGCGACAGTGGAGAGGAAAAACTCCCTTTGAACAGGAAGAAACCTCCAGCAGAACCAGGCTCAGTGTGAGCGGCCATCTGCTGAGGCCGACTGGGGTTCAAGGAGACAGAAGCAGACATAGAAAAAGAAGCATAGATACAAAAGGCAACTGTAAAAGGAACCAGAACTGTATTTAACAACAGTAAGACACTAAATTTCTCCCTCCAGGCCTTGAAGTCGCGGTAAAACGCTCCAAGTGGGTTAGTCGGCACACAGAAACGTAGAGAGATTTCCAGCTAGCAGCAGATCCATGAAGGTGGGTAGAAGTAAGCTTTTCACACAAAGGTTACAGTAAAGTCCTGCAACAATGGACTCCAGCAAGCAAGCTTCCAAAAACTGAGGGGTAAAACATCTACAAGCTTAATTTAATGCAAAAGAAAAAATAAAATTCCAATTTCTAATAAAAATAATCACGATATAGATTGTTGGTAAAATGGTCCAGCCTCCTCACACTCAAGCCAATAACATCTAAAGGTTTACCTTCTTACTTTCAAAAATAAAATGCATTAAATCTATATCTTAAAGTCCTATTGGGGGGAAATAAATGAGCAGAAGTACGATTGGCTCCGGGAGCCGGAGCCCAGACTTACGTGAGCACATAGTTGACGCTGACGATGCAGTGCGGTCGCGACGAGCGGCTGTTGTGCACGATAGTCGCATAACTCTGAACCCAGACCCAGCCACCTTGTTTGGCCAAGAAACGGTAGTACCTGGTGGTGACCTGACCTTTCACCAGCACTGCAGGGACAAGAGGAGGGAGTCAGCCATGAGGGCTATTAAAGACACAGAGGCGCTCTGAGGTTTAATTTCTGCAGCGCCTGAACTGACTGGACATGTTGGAGAGGTCAGACACAACATAACCAGAAAGAAACAACAGATCCTGATCATTTCTGTAGCAGATTTTAAAGTTACCTGCAGCACTATTGCTAAGCTGCAACGCATTTTACCTCCACAGAAAAAAACTCATTTGTACTAGAAGTGAAATCCAAACTTACTTACACAAATGATGCGCGCAGCGCAGGTGGAAGGAGTCACAGCTGTGGACGTGATGGTAGAGAGTCTGCTCTATGAGATCCTGAGGCTCATAACCTGTTAGCTCTGCAACCCTGAGGAAGACACCCAGCAACAGGGATGAAGGCCCTCAGCGTGGCCACACTGCTGTCACCATCACACTCCAACAGATATCAGTCAGGCGGCTCGGACACTCAGAACGTACCGAGAGTCGAGGAAGATGAGCTTCATGTCCAGGCTGGCTCTGAACATGAACATGTTGCTGTGCAGCTTGATCTCTGTCACGGCGCTGGGAGGCAGCGAGTGGCCGACGGCCACCAGGCCGATGTTCTGGTAGCAGCCGTCAAACGGAGACATGTCCAGGCTGTACTGACGGACCTTCAGGTAGCCGCTGCAGTGGATCACCTGGACCCAAAGAGGCAACCACAGTCAGACCGGAGGAAGTGAAGAGGAGCAAGACTCTGGCAATGAGCGAGACTTTGACAATAACCAGAGACATGTTGGACAGGACGTCCTCGCAAATGGATCAAAAGCCACGATGAGGAAACTCTAAATGGGCAGAGGTTCTGCTACATCGTCAGACTTTAACATTAACTTAGAGAATTAAAAAATACATCAAAGTGTCCTCAAATTCTGTAATAGAGGAGCAGGTTTAGGTAAACTGACCTTATAACACAGCTGAACTAGGATAAAGTATGAACTTTCTACTAAAGTAATGAGCAGGGATGAAAGTTATGGAGTTAAGAAGTTAAGAATTATCTAAACTTGATCATATCGATCGACTGCAGTTTGAAAAGTGTCCATTTTCTTGTATTAAGAGGCTCCTCCCATTAACATAAAGGCTAAATGTTTTCAAACAATATGACAGGTTTAAAAAAAAAGTATATCATTATATTTTAAGCACATATGATAGCAGCCATATTAAAAACTGACTGAATAAACAAGTTTTTATCTTTTTTACCCATTATAACACCTTTTTAATCAAACTGGATCAGCTGATCAGGAAGGCCAGCTGTGATTGGATGCCGTCTGGACTCAGTGCAGGAGGTGGGAAACAGACGGATCCTAACTAAAGGAACATCTCTGTTGGATAATGTCCCCCCCTCCATGCATGAAGCTGGTGCTGAACTGGACAGCTCCTTCAGTGACAGACTGCTGCACCTTAAATGCACCAGGGAGCGTTATCACAGATCCTTCCTCCCAGCAGCTGGAAGACTCTAGAACCACCACTGTTCCCAACAACCTCAACCAGTTCTTCCATTCATGCTGATTCTGTTGTTTCTACCTTAGTCAGTTAAAGGAAAATTCCAGTTTTTAACACTTTTAGCCCATTTTCTGTAGTGTCCAGGATGAAATCGAATGATCGACACCAACATTTTGACAATTGGTCCTGTCTCTGCTTTTTGGCTCATTTAGAATCCCCCCCTGGCTGCTTCAGAATGGCTTCCATAGTGCATGTCCGATAATGTCCTTAAAACAACCTTAAACGTTCTTTTTTCAAAATATGCTACTCACCGGGTCGTCAGCGCTGTTCAATGACGTTCCAAAAAAAGTTTCGTAAAGAAAAACCGTTCCTGTAGTGTTTTATTTAGCATTTTGTAAATCCCATTGAGTTCTGTAGGAATAGTCAATATTCCGCTGCCACCGGAAACGGAAATGGGGCCTGTTTACACAGTTGTAGTCTTTTCGCTTCACTCTGTGTACTCCGACGTCGAGGTGCTAACGTCTCTGTTAAACACTTTAAAAAACTCTGAAAATGGAATACGAAAGGTGGATTCTTGAGGAGGACATATTGGACTTTGAGTTTGACGGTAGAGGATACCGTCGCCAACTAGTGGTCTGGAGTGTGCAACGCTTCAGATTCGAATGGGAAGCGGAAGTTTATAAGCGGTTGTGATGTATTGGAAAAAATAGTTCTGGGATTTACAAAATGCTAAATAAAACAAGACAGGAACGATTTTTCTTTACGAAACTTTTTTTGGAACGTCATTGAACAGCGCTGACGACCCGGTGAGTAGCATATTTAAAAAAAAGAACGTTTAAGGTTGTTTTAAGGACATTATCGGACATGCACTATGGAAGCCATTCTGAAGCAGCCAGGGGGGATTCTAAATGAGTAAAAAAGCAGAGACAGGACCAATTGTCAAAATTTTGGTGTCGATCATTCGATTTCATCCTGGACACTACAGAAAATGGGCTAAAAGTGTTAAAAACCGGAATTTTCCTTTAAATAACCTGCTGCTGTCATTCTGAACATCTCTGATGTTGCTGCTATTTTCAAATTACTGGAAAAATGTCCATAGCTGCATATTGGTTATTTATTCTCCAGGTGATCAGTTTTATATTGTAAAAATACTTTACAGCACAGGATTTTATTTGTTATTTTATTCATTCTGTCAAATATTTAGTTATTTCAATACAATTTGTCTCAGGTCCACATTTGTGTGACCATTATTTTTTCTACAATCTTTTTTCTGCTTTAAACAGCAGAATTTCCCCATTGTGGCATAATAAAGAGATTTTCTATTCTATTCTATTATTTATAAGATGTAACAAATGAGAAAGCTATTAGTTTACTGAAAAATAAAAAATTTAAATATGTGAAGCATGACTGATTTCCAATGAGCAGACATAGAGCTATCATTAATAGATAGGGTATGTTGCTCTGACATCCTGTCAGACTATTTCCTGTGTTTCAGTGAAGTGGATGCTAACTGTGAGCTAGCTCTCTGTTTTTAGCCTGATCCACCAATCAGAGCTGGAAGTACGGCGGCGTATAAGGACCATTAAAAGACAAAAAAAAAAATTGGATTTTACATTTTTTAGTTGTGGCAAATTTACGAGAATATAAACATCCAAATTTAGAAGGAATAAAGTAGCAGATGCACAGAATAAATGGGCAAATTTACAAAAACAAAAGATGTAAATTTACGAGATTATAAACATGCAAATTTATTGTATAATTCATTTTTTCTTTATAATCCTCCATGAGGTCATTTTACCGTCTCATTCCATCACTAAAGCCCCCAATTAATGCTGCATGTGCTTTATGTAGCGTTCTTTAATGTGTATTATAATCCCACATTGTTCTGCAAATGTGCATGTTAAGATCTTAAAAATTTGTTACTTTTGTCTCCTAAATTTGCATCCTTTTTTCTTCTTAATTTGCTATTTTTTTCTCTTTTTTTGTATGTTTTAATTTTGTAAATTTGTGTGTTTATTCTCATAAATGTGCCACCTCAAACTCAGAAATGTAAATTCTATTTTTATTTATTTATTTTTTTTGTATGGCCCTAATACGCTGTCGTAGGAAAGAGACTTTGTTCTGTTAGCAGAGCTTTTAAACAGGCGGTTCTGGTTCTGGATTAGAACTCGGACCGGATTCTGGATCCATTCCTGGGCTGCGTCCGAACGTCCGCTCTAACCCTCCATAACCTAGAGCTCTGTCTCGTGGTCACGCCATTTTATATGAATGTCAGAAAGTAGAGGACTCACAATTCCCCACAATGCACCTTGGAAAGTAGTGATCATTTATGGTCACTAGACGAGCAGATATATCCCAGAATCCTTTGCAAAAGCTCTTCTTTGCAAAGCATCATGGGATTTGTTTTGGGGTGAGAGAAAACAAAGATGGCGCAGGCAGCGAGTAGGGAGCTGGAGTCCAGTGACCAACGGAAAGTAGTGCTCATCTGTCTGGTGAGTTTAACGCTCAGTTAACTGAGTTCACTATTAAGTCCACTACATAGTGACGGAGGGGTCAGGGGTCAGGGGTCAGGGCGGACGTTCGGAGTCAGCCATGTTTCTACTCCACTGTCCCTACATGATCGGTACCATCAGCTCATTTGTGCAACCAGATGTTAATCCAGGTTGCCATAAATAATGTAATTATGCTAATAAAATGACTTATTTCTATCGCAAAATCACTAAAGAATTCAGAAAAAAAAATGTTTTATGACTTTTTGTGAGAAAATCTGATGCTTTTTACATTTTCTCCGTCAAACAGCTTCTCTGACGACATCATCGGACATACTCAGAGCAAAATATGATTGAACCATGTTTGTCTGCATTTTAGTTGCTTCTTCCTTTAGATTACACACAAAAGGAAAACATACATCTCAAAAACATTAGATTTACGTTTAAATCCAAAGCCGAAAAAGTTATCTCCTGGAAGTAGCGTAGGTCCCATTTCCTGAACAGATTTCTCAGAAACTATTTTATCAACCTTTAACACATTATAGTTTAGTACGCTAACTAGAGGAGGGAAAAAACTGAATATTTTTTACAAAATAAAAAGGAGGGTGACCCGGATGTATATCTGGGTGCGATGTTACGGATGGTGCTTCCAGGACGGATCGGGTGACAACCACTCTACCGTTATTTCTCCTTCAAATACTAGTGAGGCTCTGCCTAAGAATGAGCAGTGGCGCCTGCTAGTGGATGGCGGTAACAATACAGCACTGAAAGAAGCTCCCTCCAAACTAACATTATCATTTAACTGGATGTTTGAATCTAATACAACATTAATTGATAATTAATCGCAAATTAATTATTTGTTTACATCCCAAGGCGATTGTTGGCCCAGTGTTTCGGGCAGGGAGCTTTTGCTCTGAGAAGGTTGCAAGAACTCGGTTCAATCCCCACCGACTGCCACTCTGGGTCCCTGAGCAAGACCCTTAACCCCCCCCTGCTCCCTGGGTGCCGCACCATGGCAGCCCACTGCTCCCCAAGGGGAGGGGTTAAATGCAGAGAGGGAATTTCTCTATTGTGAGACAATAAAGGGATTTACTTCTGAATACAGTAAAATATGGAAACACTGAATAGAAACAGAAATGATGGAACTATTTTGTGGTTTAGAAGTCGTAAAGTTTGGTAAAGCTTTTTCTAGTGGGTCTTAAATGAGAAGAAATTAGGTAAATATGGCTAAAAAAAACAGATATACTATCTGAGAGAGAAGTTAAGATGAGGGAGATTTTTTTTAAAGCTCCTAGCGCCAAATCTAGAGACTTTTTTCTGCTACTGGAGACTTTGGAGACAACATCTAAAAGCAGCGAACTCTGCTCTCCAGAGCGAGTAGATTGGTAACCCCGCCTCCTGCTCTCCTCTATCTTGTCTGCTGTCATGATTCATGCAGCTATTATTTCATCCAAATGAAAATGTACGGGGCGCCGTAAAGTTAAGCAGTCAA
>NW_015151000.1:415962-418566 GCF_000732505.1 Cyprinodon variegatus | reverse complement strand
TTATGTTTTTGATAAAAATCCTTTCATTAAAATACCATCAGAAAAGTGTGTCTCAGAAAAAAAATCTTTCATTCCTTTAGAGACAGCATGAAAAGTCAGCTGAGTACAAAACATAGAGAGGAAAACAAGAAGAAAAGGGACAAGAAGAGAGGGACACAACCTAGAACAGATAATGGATGTCTATTCTATTAACATTTCTACATCTGGATAATGGGGCTGTTTGAATGTGTTGTGTTCTACATTCAGAGGCCCCCTGCCTGTCTCTGCGTAGGGCCCCACATTCCCTAACTCCGGCCCTGCCTCCAGGCAGCTGGTTCTATAAGGGATGAGACCAGAGCTGATCTATGATGGGCTGAGCAGGGGTCTGCCGTACCTTGTAGCCTCCACAGGTGAGACCGGCGTTCCTTTTAGCCAGGACACATTTCATCCTCAGGAAGAAGGAGCGCTCCATCTCAAACTCTGCAAAGATAGGCGTAAACTGTGGAGCCATTTATGCTGACAGCCAGCCGTGCGTCTAGATCACAGCAGCTGCAGCAGGGATTACCTTGGAGGAAATGGGAATGGTAGGGCTGGTGGGCCGTGAGCACGGCCGTCATTTCATCATGGTCGGCCGGATGAATGTATTCATAAATGCTGTTTCCCGTCAGCTCCACCTGTTGAAGGGAAGATGGAGCTCAGAGCTGGGATGTGATTGGCTGACGTGTGACGCTTCTAGGAACTGACCTGTGACAGGCCCAGGTGAACGGACGCCGTCTCCGATATGTACATGATCTTCCCATCAGGAGCCACCACAAAAACGAATCCATCTAAAGTCTGGAAGACAGAAAATAAAATAAAAAGACCTCTGGGAAATAAAATAAGAGGTTTTTATTGAATAGGAGCAGCTGATGCAGCAGAAGGACGAGCAGCTTTACAGCTGCCAGAAGAATGAGGCATTAAACTCAAAAGGAAGCTGGATTAAATCTATAATTATCTAAATATTATCATTATTAACATCGCTGAAAAAAATAAGGCAACTGCTTTTGCCATTTATTTAATTATATTTAATTAGTTTAACACAAGTTTTTAATTTCCCACCCTGCTAACATGAAACAATTGTATTAAAGTAACTAAATATAATTAAGTAAATGCCAAAAACGGTTATATTATTTTTTTCAGTGGTGAATTATGTAATAATAATAAGAAGGACAGAGTGTTGATTATTGGTAAATATTAAACAGTAATTAATACTAAAAATTATATTTTATATGAAGTGTAAAAAGGAAAATTTAATTTAATTTTCATTTTTATTTTTTTATTTTTATTTTTTTACCTCTATGAAGCTGAGCTTCGTTCTTTGTTTGAGGATAAACCCTGAGTGTCTTCTTCCTTCTACTCCAGCTTTTATTTTACAGAACATTAGTCCTTTTAATCAGCGTAACGTTAAAAATGCCTTAAAATGAATTGATTTCTCATTTTATTTTATTCACCATCTGGAGGCTCAGTCAGAAACACAGATAACATTCAGATTGAGTTTTACTAGATTATTTGGAATTATGCTGGAATTTCTACAAATGAAGCAAATAATATAAGACCTTAAACTGTTGCAGGAATCAATAAAAATGCTGAATCTGTGATTCTGATTTGTTTCTATGTTGTTTTGCAGCTGCTAACTTATAGATTTATGCAACATTAATGTTTAGTTATGTGTGAAAATATTCTCCCTGGATAGAAACGCTTGTCTAGTGAACTGTGAGTCTGAGCCGTCAGCAGCGAAGCTCTGCTTCAGGTGTGAATGTAGGATTGATCAGTGTGAGCAGAAGCTGCTTTTCTACAGAGCCGCTCCATTGTGCTGCTGATGGGGGGGTGGGGGGGTCTGTGCGTGACCAGGAATGTGTTCAACTCATTTCACTCTCAAAGCAAGGAGAATGAAGGCAGCAGGAGGCAGATGGTGGCGGCTGCTGAGCTGCACTCTCTCACAGCTCTGCTCAACAACAACAATAATACAGTTTTTATTTTAGTCTACCTGTAGGAGATGGGAGCCTAATTCCTGGCTGACGCCATCCACAGAGCTGCGGCTCACATGACCCCAGGATTCACCCAGGCCTGCAGGGACAAAAGTTCACCATTAATACAGAGAAGAGGAGAGACATCTGTGATAAAAACATTCAGCAGGAAGGAGATGAAGCTAAAGCAGCGATTAGAAATCAGACGATTGTAGAAAACAGGTCAGTATGAGAAACTGCAGAAAACACGGATTAAATTATAACAATCAGAAAAAAATGAAGGTTTGATTTTATATTTAGGATATTTGCTCAATGATGGTTCAGAATAAATTAAAGAAGCAAGAATCTCAGAAGCAGTTCGGCCTGAAAGGACTGAAGCTTTTCTGCTGCAGCAGCAATGAGATGCAAACCTGCTCTGCAGAGAAAACAACTGGAGCCCACTGGACCACCAGAACCACAGAACCAGAACCACAACCATAGAACCAGAAAACTAGAACCACAACCAGAGAACCAGAACCACAGAACCACAACCACAGAACCAGAAAACTAGAACCACAACCAGAGAACCAGAACCACAGAACCAGAACAATAGAACAAGAACCAGAATAAAAATACAGGA
>NW_015151000.1:412097-414833 GCF_000732505.1 Cyprinodon variegatus | reverse complement strand
GTTATTTTATCTGATCACAGCTTTAATAAATATGACAGCATCTATGTTCTATTTTCTATGCATCCTGCAGACACCGTGGATCAGCGTGGATTTAATCCTCAGCAGGAGTCACGGTGATGTTTCCTCATCCACACTGAATAAAATAAAATAATCTCACCGCATTCAGCATTTCCTTTATTTCCTTCATCATATTTAGCTAATTTAACATCATAGTTTTAATGTTCTGTCCAGCTAAGATGAAACTATGGTGTTAAATTAACTAAATATAAGGAAAGAAATGAAGGAGATGCTGAAGGCGGCGGGATTATTATTTATTCAGTCTTTCTGTCGCTGCTGATCCGTGGATCTGCAGAAGTCACGCAGGAGGATTCTCGCTCTGCCGCCACGCAGATCCCGCATGCGGGGCCCGAGGAGGAGCCGCCTGCGGCCCTGATGCGTGATTTCTGCTGCTGCTCATCCATGCGTGGGTTCAGGAAACGGTTGTTTATTTAAATCCAAAATTAGGAGGTTTAAAAAAGTGAAAAATATTTGATTTGATCCTCAGAATAAAGCAGAATTTCTATAAAAGGAGAAAAAAGAATAAAATTTATCTCTGAGAAAAGGAACTGATTTTATTTTCATTCTAACAATAAAAGCGCCTGGAAATAACTGAATGATGAATAAAATAAATGATTTCAGATGTTTTATCAGCGCCATAATCCAGGCCTTAGAAGAGCAGCTTTCCACGCGTGGCGGTCAGCAGGTGTGTTTACCTGCAGGGAGGACGCTCCTCATCCTCAGGTAGCTGCTGGTCAGGCGGATGATGGAGGCTTTGTCCAGCTGGGAGGTGATGGCGGAGGGCAGCGGCAGCAGCTTGGCCAGCTCATAAAACTCACTGTTCTCCTTCTCCCGGCGCGTGCGCGCCGCGTTCTTTGATTTCTCCTTCATGATGCCGTCCGCTCCGGTCCGGGTCCGGGTCCGCTCCGGTCCGGGTCCGGTTCTGGGTCGGTGTGCGCTCACAGCGCGTGCAGATCTCCCATGTCCTGCTCGGGAAGCGGCGCGCGCGCTCGGCCTAAACTCCGCAGCGGGCGCGCGGACACCTCCTCATGTCCACAGGTGTTGGGCTCCTTCTGGACCCGCTGGGTCCTGGACTTTAATGCGGGCCTGTGAGCCGTTCAGGGATCCATCAGCGGCAGGAAGGCATGAAGGAAGCAGGTCCAGAGCTGCAGGCCGATGGAGGCTCAAACCAAACCTGCTTCTACTGGACCCGCTGGGCTCCGAGCAGAACCTCCAACCGGTACCAGAGTCCCTGAGCGCCCATCCTCTGGGTCCCTGAGACCAGCAGCCGCTTCTTCTGCTGCCCAGCGGGAGACACGCCCACCGAGAACAGCTCTGCTGCTATTGGACGGCCGCTAGCGCGGAGTGGAATCCCATTGGTCGGTGAGAGAAAGGAGCGGAGCGCAACGGAAGCTGATTGGTCAGGAGGAATATTCACCTCCTGCTCCAAAGTGAGGAAGACCTCCCTCCTCTTCTTCCTTTGGAGGAAAACGGTACGTAGAAATCTTTTATTTTTTATTCATTTGATTTTACTTTGTTTTATTTTATTTTTTTATTAATAATCAATAAATTCACTGGAAAAAAATGCAACAATTTTTGGCATTTACTTAATATTTAGTTACTTTAACACCATTGTTTTATATCCTACCCTGCCGACATGAAACAATGGTGTTTAAGTAAATAAATATGATTAAATGCTAAAAATAGTTGCATTATTATTTTTCATTGATGACCTTAATAATCTATCTGATCTTTTTTATAGGAAGCATAAACATAGAGCCCATTATTTGGTTTTAGCTATGAAGTATTTATTGTTAATCTGTGTGATTGAAAAAGCACAAAGAGTCTTTTAATGCATCATTTAATAATAATTTTAGTTTATTCTAATCTAAAGGATTATTATACTTTAGTTTTTTTATTAAACAATTATCGTTCAGATGATCCTGATATTTTCTACACACTGAACTTTAAGGAAAGTGTTTTTGTTTTTTCCAATTACTGACCGCTGATGACGTCACAGTGTCGCACCGTTGCTCTCTTTGATTAATGTGCGCATGCGCATCAGGGCTCTCCATGATTGGATCCAGATGTTCTGTTCAGCTTGACATGAGGAATTCCTCCACAGCTCGGTTCTATTAACGGCATAAATTCATTAAATCCGGAGGATTGTTTTATTTGTTGTCTTCTAATTAATTTAATAGCAGACTGGATCCGGACAGGGCGGTAGGGGCCCAGCCAGGCCCTCAGGGGCCCCAAACTGGGTTTATATCTATGAAAAATCTAATGATGTAGCTGCTAATATTAGACCAACCAGTAGCCTTCCTGTTCATCCTGAGGTTTTATTCTCTCCATCTTCACAGCTGATGTCATTTCATTTGTGTTTTTTATTTTAAATGTTTAAAATCGTTGATAGTTCCTGATGCTGCATCAGATCCTCACAGCCGCCCTGCAGCGTTAATCTGACTGAAGACATTTAGAACCTGGTACTATTGAGTTCAGTGATACCAATGTTTTATTTTTTTATTCGCCATAAATAACAGTTTAAAATGAAAATAAAAAAATAAAACATTGGTATCACTGAACTCAATAGTACCAGGTTCTAAATGTCTTCAGTCAGATTAACGCTGCAGGGCGGCTGTGAGGATCTGATGCAGCATCAGGAACTATCAACGATTTTAAACATTTAAAATAAAAAACACA
>NW_015151000.1:410916-411797 GCF_000732505.1 Cyprinodon variegatus | reverse complement strand
TTTTGTGTTTTCACAAACAGAAAAAAAATAGAAAATTCCACACTGTGTTGCCTATCATCTTCATTATATTGGGAAATGGAGCAGGATCAAACAAAAACAGGAAGCTGCCGGATAATGTCACATTCACCTTAAATCATGTCTTCAGTGGCCTGCAAACATGACATCAACTCAATCATATTTAGCCGGGTGATCAAAGAAAGAAAAATGATGCATAGGAATGGAAAGGAGGATGTTCATTAGTTAAGATCTGGTGAGATCTTCCACCTTATAGGATCCTGACCGAAGTGCTGTCAGCTCTTTAGGGAAATAGCGAAGCAACATCACATCAGTAAGAACTGCACTAATCCTGTCATGAGGAAGGACCCTAAATATTTCTCTGTACCATTGTGTGATAGTTGGTTGTTTATCCTTAATCTGATTAATGAAAATGCATTTTTTTAGCCAAAAGCAATAATTTGTCACAAAGTTTGAAGTGTGATTGTATCAGAGTGATTTTGAAGGGAGGCCAAGCAGAAACAGATCTGGGTCACAGCTGGTGAAACGCGTCACTCAGCTCCTTAGAATGCATCTTAATTTAAACTTAGATACTGGAACCAACCGTAGATCTTCCAACCATGTTTGAGCTCAAACACTGTAAATAAAACAAAACTTAACTTAAATACAAAATACTTTCATATGTTCCAAATATTTTCCAATAAATCAAATAAAGGTTTCCTGTTTTCAGTTGCACAAGAACATCAAAGTGTCATTTTACCATCAGCTAATATTAGCAATTTGACATTAATTACCGACTTTGATCTTAAGGTTGTTGTTTTTTTCCTGAAAACCTTTAAAGATTTACTTTGTCTTTTTCCTTATTGATCAAATCACATTCAAATAAC
>NW_015151000.1:408064-409167 GCF_000732505.1 Cyprinodon variegatus | reverse complement strand
ACAACATGGATTGTTAATCATATTAAGGAATTAATGCAACAAAAAAAATCCAGAGCCTGAACACGTCTCTCCGTAGAATTTAGCTCTTCAACAGTCCAGATAGAGCAACAAACCGTCTTCCTTGCTCTATCTGGCCACTTGAGCAAGAAACGAGAGGGGAAGGTACACGCTTTCCTAAGACCCGCCTCCTTCTTCTGATTGGCTAATACTGTTAGTTTCAGAGCGCTCCTTTGCTACCATTGGCTGACAAACGCAAGAGGGATTTTGATTTTCTTTTTTTATTTATTTATCCTCAATTTATTTTCAAGGGATTTCTTTTACCTACGGCCATCGCTACGAGCCGGAGATCCAGCCTGGGGCCGGAATAGTTTAATCCCTGCACATTCTGGTCCAGCAGGAGGACTTAGGTGAGCATTAAGACAAGATTGGAAGTCTGGCTGCCCTTCTTTACCTTTAGCTGGACCTTTAGCTGTCAAAGAGATAGTCTGCAGTGAGGACATTCGGCTGCTGGCTGCTAGCATGAGGCCATACGTCACCATGGGAACTGAAACGTAATGGTGTACATTCCTTCAGTACTCGCATAGTGTTACCTGATATAACGTCATCAATGCATGAGAAAATGTTAGGCAAACTACCGATGTTTTGGAGTCTAAGGGTCAGTCCTGGAGACCTCCTTTGTCTCTCTGTTGTTATCTGCCATCTTGTGTGTGTAGTTTGCTGGAGCAGCAGCATAGAAGCGACTTTAGATGAGCTCATCAGGAAGCTCAGCTCTGTGTTTGATCCCGTCCAGGTGGCGGGGGACTGAGGGAATCTTTCTGGACTGTTGAAGAGCTGGACAGCTCCTACAGGGACGGCCTGCACTACCTTAGGTACAAAAACCAGCGTTATCATAGCTCCTTCCTTCCAAGTTTTAAGCCTTTATAAAACTAAGTTGTTTACTTTCCTGTTTATCAATTTCTTTTAGTCTGCTTTTTATATGACATCAAATTACAGAAACTGATTTATTCTAGAACAGGATTCAAATATTTGGGAATCATGTGACGCGTTCTTATTTGTTTGAAAAGAATTTCGGACTTCTCTTTGGTTGAAAAATCTTTCCCTGT
>NW_015151000.1:397971-406174 GCF_000732505.1 Cyprinodon variegatus | reverse complement strand
AGATCCAGTCCAGCTGTCAGAGTGAGAGGACATCTCTGCAGCGTGAATCACTTCCCAGCCTTCAGGAAGAAAAACTCCTAAATAAAGGATTTCTGCCACCAGAATCAAAAACTTATGAAAACAAAAACATTTTACTCATTAGTTAAAGAACCAGATTTCTTTTTTTTTTTTTTTTTTTTTCATTTCTAACTACGATTTCTATCCAGTAAACCAAACAGGGAAGGATTGAGTTCCTCTCCAGCTTCATGCCTTCAGTTTCAGCAGATCAAGTTCTGACATGGGGCCGATGCTAACAGGAGCTACAGCTCCTTCTGAAGGGAGGAGCTGGATGAAGACTTCTCTGCTGCTGGTCTTTAGCTGAGGGACAACCCGCTCACTGAGTCCACCACCTCTGTGTTGACCTGGGCGGAGATGCTGGCAGGCGTGACGTTCAGGTGGATGTCATACTGCTGGTCCAGACCCAGGTAGCTGTCGCTCATCACATACAGCGTGTAGATGCACCTACAGGCAGAAGGTTCACAGGAGATCAGATGACTTTCTAGAGTCAGGCCCTAACTTTATGCTAACGCTCACGCTGCTCTGAAAGGTCGCTAACGAGGCCCGATGGAAACAAGGTGCTAACGGCTCTGCTCAGGTGTCTCATTTTATGAGCTCTAATAACCTGGAGACCTGCTTTTTTATTTCCAACCAGCTGGTTTATGCACTGATTCAGCAATAGAATAAAAAAACGATAAACTGTTTCCTTACACTGGAAAAAAATCGAAATCTAGATGAGTCTATTTTTCATAAAATAAGTGCATTTTTTCTTGAATTTAGGAGGTAAATGAGACACTTTGCCAATGGAACAAGACAATCTACATTTAAAATAAGAAAAAAAAATTTTACTGTCTTATTTCAAAAGTATATTATCTAATTACCTTATTTTAAAAGTAAAAATCCTCAATCCATTGCAAATCATCTTATTTATCTACTCAAATTAGGGGTAAAAAAAATTAATTCAAGACATTTTTATTAATTTCTAGATTGTTTTTGCATCGCAGACGTCATTTTCCTTTCATAGGAGAAAATAATCCTCTGTAAGGATTATCTTTTTTCCACGCTGATCTCAAACGTCTCGTTAAATTCAGAGCAGCAGTTCTTCTAGCAATGATCTCCGTCTGTGTTTTTACTCTGAAGCTACGTCTTACTTTCCAGTCTTCTCTGGAGTGTAGAAGGCCACAGAAACGGCCGTGTGATTCCGGACGTATCCGACCCGTTTGACGGCCAGCAGCTCCTTCCGATCCACTTCCCCCATGACCAGGAACCAGCCCTCATCCTTGGCCTTGGGGAACCTGGGAGCCTGGGCCTTACTGTCCTGCTTCCTCTGCAAAACAAACCATCTTAATCACAACTCCACAACTCCAGGATAGAGTTTAATTACAGAGTTTAATCCTGTCAAAATGTTTGTAGATCTTAAACTTTCTCTGACAGATATAAATTAAAAAACATTTTTACATTTTGGTCCCTTTCTGCTAAAAAGGCTTCTGCTTCCTTCACTCACCCTCTGCTGACCCAGATTAATGCGCCGCAGCGCCACCTGCAGGACGTACTCCTGATCCGCGTGGACGTCCAACCAGCTGCTCTCCTCTCTCAGGTTAGCGCCCCCTGCAGGCAGGGGTCGCTCCGTCTGCTCCTGGCTCTGCTCCCACCAGCCCTTCACGCTCATCTGGACCTCCAGAACCGGGAGGTGACTCAGGAAGGACCACGCCTGGCCGGGGAAGAGCAAGGCATGATGGGAAAACGCCAGTGAAAATAAAAATGGTTTTGACATTTGAACAGCTTGGTGAGATGCTGGTAAAGGTTTAACTTTTGGGACACCAAGGTTTTAGAAATATTTTCTGTCTGGAAATTTACAACAAAAGATTTCATCCAAAGTTGTTGGTTCATGATGAGGAGGAGCTTAATTCTATTCAGTTTATTTCTATAGCTCCAATTCCCATCATGTCATCTCAGGTCACTTTCCACTTCACCAGATCATCCAGTCAGATTGATTCAAAGTTTTCTATCTAAGGAAAACCAGCTGATTGCATCGACTCATTGACTCTTCAGCAATCCCTCACACTAAGCATGCTTGTAGCGACAGTGGAGAGGAAAAACTCCCTTTGAACAGGAAGAAACCTCCAGCAGAACCAGGCTCAGTGTGAGCGGCCATCTGCTGAGGCCCACTGGGGTTCAAGGAGACAGAAGCTGACATAGAAAAAGAAGCATAGATACAAAAGGCAACTGTCAACCAGCTCCACAGGCGGCCCCGTCCAGGAAACACACAGCCAGGCAGACGAGCTCCGAGCCAGCTCCCATGTCAGAGGATGATCAGGAAGTCCTTTTAAGCTCAGAAACCAAAGGGTCAGATGTGGGTTACCTCTGAGGAGAACCAATAATGTTAAAAAACCAGGAAAATAGGAAGCAAACATCTGGTCCAACCTAGGAGCCACGTCAGGTGAAGAGCTTAAGATGCATAAAGAGGCAACAGAAAAGAAGCGTGGAAAGGATGACTGTGCTTATTGGGGGTCAAACAGCCGTCAAATTGGCCAAAGAGAAGCTATTTATCTGAGGATTACCCTCCTGGAGCCGCTCAGACAGGAACGCTGCGGCACATCTAATTATTTAGTTAAAGAGGCTGCGGCTCTGTGGGGGTGGAGACGGGGGGAGGAAGGACCTGGAAGGGAAGGAAGGGTCACAGGGCCTGTCGCCATGCCCTGCCTCCGCCATCACAGCTCACATCAGAGGAATGAGGGAGGCACCGGGGACCCCAGAAAAGACCACAGCCATTTTCACTCAACGTGTCTTTACCTGCTGCGTTTGACTTGGAGTAAACTCCTGGCTGACGATGGCGGAGAAAACGCTTTCTTTACCGCTGCAAGCGGCAATGAGCTCAGGGAGTCCTTCCACCGCCCCGCTGAAGCCCTCAGCATCACTCCTTCCTCTTTTAACGGCCCACTTCCTGTGGAGCGTCAGAAAACAGGAATATCAGAGACAACAATCAAGCTGGACATTTAGGTGGGAAAAACATCCCAAACTAGTCAGGATGGAGTTTTTTCAACAACAAATACAACTGGAAACATTAAATAAATACTCAGGAGAACCGATCCTGGGATAAAATGTGAGCATGGAGAGGAAGGAACAGACTGGAACCAGGAAGCTGCAGCTCACCAGCATCCCACACTGTGGGAGGAACAACAGGGTTGGACGGGTGGGTGGAGCTTCCTTTATCTCCACTGAGAAGGTCTGCTGACATTTACCCAAATATAAAACAGGTGTTTCTATAATGTGATTGGCTGAGCTCTGCCATTGTTCTACGATACAGTAAAACCCACAGTTAGATTCAGTGTAGCTACCAGATCTGCTCGGGTCCTGCTTCATGTCAGTGACGTTACGCTACAAAACATTGTGGTTGCCTAGGCAACAACAAAGTTGTTCACCACTGACTGATGAAGTTTTACCTGATTGCTAACAAAACTGAAAAAATCTGTTTCTGGGGAACAAAGTAACTGTTAGACCGTTATATAAAGAGCTGGGTAGCGCTGTGGCTAGCTGTGCTCAGTAGCTAACAGGTTAGCCTCTTTTAGCTCGGTCACTTAGCCACATTAAGCTACACTACTTTTAACTTTGTATCAACAACAACCGTTCATTTTCTACGCGTAGAATAACTGTTTTATTTGTCTAAAATTAAGATGTTCCATTTGTCCTCCTCTGACCTCAGATCTTTGTAAATAGAATAAGAAAAAGCTATGAGTCTTTTTGTGTCACCTTGTTAAATGGCAGAGCTCAGTCTGTCTTAGAAAGCAGGACTTTCATTCAAGTCTGACTGATACTACTTTCTGCTACTTTAGATCGCCAATGAAATGTGAAATAATAGCAAATATAGGCAATAATATGTTGAGACTAAGAGATTTGATCCTTAAGAAACGGGTGCAATACAGTTTGTCCGAGTGGAGTTGCCATATGATGATGTCATAAGAAGGGGCGGGGTAGCTCCAGCAGTAAGATGGTAGCATAAATATCCCTGCGTTAGCGTCAGGAGGCGTCCATCTCCAATAAAACTTCCCAATGCTGGTCTGATCTACAAAGACCAGGATCTGCTGATCAACAATAGCATCCAATCCATCAGTCCTTTAATACTGAACAGTGACATTGGATTATATTATATTTATTAAAGCATAAAATTGGAAGATGGAGAAATTAATGATGAAGAAGGATGAAATAAGGAATGCTCTTTAGAAAAGCCTGTCTTAATTGAGTCAGAGAAGGACTGTTTCGTCGTCCTACCTCCTGCCTGGTGGCTTTTTGATCCTCCGCTCTCCGCCCACCTCCAGCAGTTAGCCTGTAAAGGCTACTCTCAGTTAGCTGCTGCCTCTTCCTGCTCTGTCTCCCTGATCTACAGCGCCCCTCCTCAGCCCGCTGCTGTCCCTATCTTCTGCCTTCTCCGGCAGATCTTCAGCCCTCCTGCTTAGATCCTCCACAGTTACATTCTGTAGCTAGCTAAAGCCAATGTAGCATCTCCTCCACATTCAGTGCTCAGTTCAGCAGGCTCCGCCGCTAACCTCCTAAGCTAGCACTGAAAGCTGCCACTTCTACTGCTGTGGTTCCTTAGCTCCAGAGGGGGGCACCGCTGGTCCCAGCTCATCCTGGTTCTGGTGCTCTCTCACAAGCATGGACCAAGCGCTGTAGAAAGATACGCGTCCACTCGGAAAAAAAACGTGAAAAAATGGCGCTTGAAATTGGTTGTCTTTTTAGCGAGCGGCTACATGCCGATCTGATCAGGTGAAAATGAGCGAATTCCCGAGCATAGCCGATTGACTTGTAGCCAGAAAGCCTTGATGAGGGAGAACCTTGGTTGCTTGGTAACTGTGCTGTTCAATTGATCAATTAATTGTGTTTCCAATAAAAATGTGTAGATTTAGATAATAAATGTAGCCATTTCTGTCAAGGAAGATTAGCATCAAAGCCTGCAGCTTTAATCATGAATGATTATTTTATATATTTAAGCCCACATAGTCCTTTTTTATAGGGGGCTAATACACTTAGAGCCCGTGCTGCCATACGCGGCTTAGAGAAGACTATATAAGGTTATTTGTTTTTTGGTCCCTTATGGCTCTTTGAAGTTTGGGTTGCCGACCCCTGGTCTAAACACACCCTCTATATCTAAGGTCCAGGTTTAGGAACCAGGGTAGCCGCTGTCCCAGACCAAAGCTTGGGTCATGTTCAATATTCTATAGTAAGAAGGAAACAACTTTATAGCTTTTGGTACTCTGTTATTCTGCAGGGGTCAGTTCAGGACACTGACTGGCCGCTCTACATGCAGAAGTAGTAAACAGCTGTTTCCTCTTGGTTTCATCCAAGATGGACAGGGACAGGTGATAATTAAGGCTCCATCATGTTTAATCCTGTGAGCTCTCCCCAGTAGGAGCGGCGCTTCATCCACCTTTCTTTTTGTTTTGTTAATGTTTTCTCTTCTAGGAACTCCTCTGGGAACCCTTGAGATTATTAAATCTTCATCAAGTGAAGAAGTTTAGGGACTGCGAGCATCCTCTTCATCACACTGTTAAACACCAACAGAGTGTCTTCAGTCAGAGGCTTCTCCAGATCTGGTGTAAGACAAACCTCTACAGGAGATCCTTCCAGCCTGAAGCTTCAACAGCGTGATGAAAAAAGAAAAACCCTTTAAGTTGTATTTGAATTTATCTGCTAGATGAAAGTGTTTTTTCCCTGCACTGCTTTAGGCGTTCCTGGGTTGCGCTGTGTGGAAGAGCGGCCTGTGGACGCTAAAATGATGTAATGTTGTGATGGTGCGGCGTGCAGACCTCATGGAAGCATAAATCAACCAGAAGCCTCTGCTGCTGTCTAGAGGCGGAGCTTCTTTTAAATGTGTGACGCTGTAAGTTTTCTTCCCAGCACAGATGTTCCTAAATCCAGTCAAACTAAATCCAGTCAGGCCTTTTTAGGATCCAAGGTTTCCATAAGACTGCATTAGAACTTTCTGGAGTTTCTAGAATGTGTGTTTTCCTCTCTGGCTGCACGTTTCCACACATCTAAACACTAAGTCCCACCAACAGCTGAACTAAAGCAGGAAAACAGACGGTAGAAACCAAACTTCCTCTCATTTAGTCGTTTCAGTCCGGCCCGTTTTTTTATTTTATTCTAATGAGGTTCCAAAGACACACGGCCTCCTTCTGGGAAACATTAGCCTCCATCTACCAGAGGAAACCATCTGCTGCCTCACTTAAAGGAAGTCAGACCCGCTAGGTGACGGCAATAACGGAGCACCTCAGATAACCAAGATCAAAGCAAAACAAGATGTTTTTCTGAGGTCAGGAGCAGGAGAGCAAGGAACCGCTGGTGAAGCTGCTTTACCTGAACAGATAGAGGTGGTGCTGCTCCACGTGAGGAAGGGTCAGTAAGGACGAGTCGTGCAGCCAGCGGCCCTGGACGATCATCTGCACCAGGTTGCAGATACTGAGGGCAGTGATGAGCCAGCCCTCGTTGGCAGCTACATCCAGCATGGCCTGACCACAGAGGAAACGAGACGTCAGAGGAAGCCAGGCCTCAATCATCAGTGACAATTATGAGCCCTAAAAGGCCCCATGGATCTGATCAGAGGGGCGGGGTTAAATTATAGGTCTGATGTTACCATTAGCTTTATAACTAACAGTGTCAAATTAACTTTGCTTCATCTTGATAAACTATTTATTTTGGTATGTGGTGAGCAACAAGTTGGGGCAGCACCGAGTCCAACCACAAAGAAATTAATTGTCTGGATGGAACTAATTATTTTGATGGTTTTTATTTTTTTTTTAAAATACCAACAGACCATAATGAAAACGAGCTTAAATGAAATAAAACTAGATAGACAATACTTCTACTTAAGTTACAAAGTATTTGTACTTTGTTACTGACACCTCTGATAGTAACTGATCATGTGATGCAGGAGCAGAGCAGGAAGTGATGTCGTCCTCATGATGACGAGCCGCCCGCTCATACGAGGCTCTGCTAGCTTCCATCAGTGACCTCTAGTGGACGTTTTCAGAACCATTTAATTGTTCTTTATGTGAACTCTGAGTTCCACACTTTGGTGAATTTAATACGTTTAGATTAGAGCTAAAATAAATGTATCTGATTAGTCGACTATTGATCGATTATTGAAATAATTGTCAATTACATACCTGCTTTTATTTAATAAAAAGCTTTCTTTAAGGAACCTTTGGTGATATGATTATATTTATAAAATAATCAACATGCTAAATAATAATTAGTTGCAGCCCTAGTTTGGATGTAATTAGGCTCCTCATTGAGTCAGAGAGGGAAGCTCAACGAACTGAGGAAGATGAGGAGAAAGAAATAATCATTAGATGATAATTTCTGTTTAAATCAGCTTTATCTATAGCTGTTGTTTTGGTTTGCTGGTTTGATTGTTTTATCACCACTTTATTGACTAAACATGGATGTATTTAGTCCAATTGATGTTTTTAAACGCATCATCTACACAGTAAACATGTTCACGTGTGTATAAGTGCATCTTTAGATATGAAGCCTACAATGAATGTTTTCTATTTACTTGGTGACATTAACAGTTGTACCAAACATACAGAGTTTACTAAAACTAGGTTAAAAAAATGTCGAATGACTAAATTATAAAATTACTAAATTTTGACAAACTAATAAGCATTTTTATCCAAAAGAGGAGGATCTAAACTGGAACAGCAGCCAAAATAAACCACTAACCAATGAACGCAGTGAGTTTATTTAGTGATGATGAATAAATAAAATAATGGATGACATTTAAAAGCTCCAGATTTTAACAGAGTTCCTGACTTTTCCAGAATGTTCCTAGAAAACTAACTCTGAGGAGGGGATGAGGAGAGAAACACTAAAATCTAGAGGAGGGAATAATAATTCCTGGCTGAAGCAGATCGCTGCTCCTTCAGGAGCTGATCTTAAACAAACATCATTAATTTAAGTCATTTCTTGAGGCTAAAATGACTGAAGGTGCAGAGAGGCGGAGGTACAGGGTAATCAAAATGCTAATGCAGTACAAATTAACGAACGGATTTCCATATAACAATTGCTGCTAAAGTTAATTAAAGCCAAAATGTGGCTGAAATGAAAGGAAGGGTGAGGTCTGAAGTAACGGGAAGGAGCCACAACCTTTCCAAAAATACTAAAGAAG
>NW_015151000.1:395725-397942 GCF_000732505.1 Cyprinodon variegatus | reverse complement strand
AGCCTCAACATCATTCCTTCCTTTCCACCCAATCATGACAGTAACCTCCTTTTCCCCCTTCTTTTCTAATGCAACCTGAGGCACTATAGCTTCGCGATGAATAGAACCGATAATTGCATGTGTTTTATCTGACAGAAGCTTTTTAATTTAACTGCTGATGGTTTTTAAGTAAGAGTTCTGAATTGAAGGCAGGATGGTAATCTGGATGAACTGACTGCACAGACCATGTTTTCAGGAGGACTTTCTCACTTCAACAAAGATTCTAACTACTTTTTTCCCACTGATTACAGCTAATATAGCTGCCATTGTTACAGGCACAGAAATGATAGATTTGCTCCGCCCAACGTGCATCAGACCCACTTTTCCACCGCGCAGCCATTACAGTCAGTTTCCTCTTTTATTAGCTTCTTGTTTACCTTGATCTTATTTTCAGTAGTGTGTGGTGTTTGCATAGTTTTTACAGTAAATAATACTGTTATAGGGATCATTGGCCAATAAAGGTACTGATATTTAAACTGTGTCTAGTCTTTCATTATTTATACAGTGAACGATTTATCACTTAGAGCCAGATCAATCCTCCTTTTGTTAACAACTGAATAGAGAACATTTATTTTGTTTGGTGGTTAATAACTCTGCTGATAGCCACAGTCTAAATGACTAAACTGGTGAAAGACAATTGGAGTTTAACAGCTGGCCCAGAAGTCCAACCTTTGGTAAAAGACTGAAGAGCCTTGGTTAAAATGACCTATTAATTAACTATAATTCCTGGTTCTAGTTAACAATATATTCCCAATCTGCTGCTAAATTGAACAGCACCAGGTTTTATGAAACGGTTTCATCGGTTGGCCGTTAAGCTTTCTTTGCTGAAGCTCCAAATCATTTAAACAATCATAAAGAAGCTGAAGTTCTATCTGTTTATCAAACCTTATCTACTGCTGCTACGTTTTGCATATTTGATCAATTATTAGAGTTTCCGTGTCAAACTCCTTACCTGCCTAGTTCCTGCAAATGTCTGATTTGGTGAGACTAAGGCTGGGCAATTAATTGCATTTGCAATATAACAAAATGCAATTTTCAAATTGCAGAGGTACTGATTTTTAATTATACTATATTTAAAGAAAAGGACATTAAATTCCTCCCTGAAGCCCTTTAAGTTAAACGATTGAAGATTTGTCGCCACATGAAGGTAGAGAGTAATAACTAACATGCAGATCCACACATCCAAGTAGAAATAAACTGTTTTTCATATAACATGAAGTCATCTAACACTGACCTTTTAACCTTAACGTTTTTTAAAACATTAAGGTTAAAAGGAAAATTGAAATAAAATTGCAACTTTGGTAAAAAAAAAAAAATGCTATTTAGATTTTTGGCAACATCCTTTAGGCCTAGATGAGACACATCACATGCTAAGCTATAAACCGTAAAGATGTAAATAAAGGAAAAGTAAAATCCCGGCCTCGTTCACTGGGCCTGTCAGACTGAAAGTCTGGGGAAGCATTACAGAAACAAGAATTTAAGATCTAATGTTAAATACTAATGGTATAAACGTGCAGAAAACAACAAAGGATCTCCAAAATATTCTCTATTCTGCTACACTTGGGGTCAAAGCTCTGTAGTAACCTACCTGGCAGACACGGATGGCGTTGTCCAAAACAGTCTTTGTATCGGTGGTGTAGTCGCTGCATGGGAGCTGAGCGTGGCTGAAGTGCGCCTGCAGCAGCAGGTGAGTCTTGGTGTGTGGACTGTCGAAGGAGTGCGGGTTGACCTGCAGAGGGAGCTGCTGAGCCAGCTGGCTGTTGAGCTGGTCCTCGTTGTGTCTGACCGGGAGCTCAGCGTACTCCTCTGCATCCTAAAAAAGCACCAAAAGTTCAGCCCAGATTATCAGAACCGACTGAGATGCTCTTCTTTTATATAACATTGACTCCTTGTGCATTTCAACCTTAGACTTCGGCCACGCTGTGGGGATTAGTGCTACATGAAAAGGAAATCATTCGGTTTTGATGTTTGCTCTTTGCTGGAAAGCAACATAAAGCTTTATGTCACCCAAAGCCAAACTTAACCTAACGCTGAGAAAGACGCAGCGCAGCTGATAACCTGCAAAAGATGGACCCTGTGAGCAAATGTGGGATTAAAACAAGTGGAGCCAATTAAAGCTTTATTAGAAACGGCTTTCAGATTATTTTAAATGTAACTGACATGGCGCTGGAAGTGAAG
>NW_015151000.1:393837-395282 GCF_000732505.1 Cyprinodon variegatus | reverse complement strand
TGGCAGCAGAATATGATCTCAAAAAGAAGCAATGACTCCCTCTGATGATCTAGAAAATTAAAATTAAAAACCAGATGGAAGAATTTTCATCTCAACGCAGCTCTGTGACTCCATGCAGGAAAAAGCTTTGGGGAAAATCAAAGTCACAAACAACTATAAAACATTTCACAGTCTTCCCTTTGGTGTGTTTGTCCTGAGGGAAGTTTTCAGAAAATCTGGATTTGCACAAAAAAACAGGGAGAAAACTTTGGGAAGGAAGAAATGATTGCGTTCCATCCGTCTTGTCTGTTAGATGAGACCGTTAGCTCATCTTGGTTTCTATGCTGGAAATGCGTGGGCACGAATGGCTCCTTTACTATAATCTACTTATGTTTAACTTTGATGTGTTGAGGCGTTAGTGGAGGCCATCCCTCAGCCGGGCCGTTAAACGCTCCATCCATCAGCCAGGAAGCCACTGTTACAGAAAGCTGGAGGTAAATGACCTGAGGAAGCTCAGGCTTCGTTCTGTTAGAAATAAAACCGTCTGTTTATTCTGATGGGATTTTATGTTACAGATCGTAACACATAAGATCACATGTTGGTGTAGTCATGTTCAGAAGGATCCAACAGATGTATAAAGCTTTAGCGACCTGACTGGGCTTTGAAATGAACCAGAACTTTCTCCCTGACCTGCTGAGGTCCTGGGTCTGCGTATGTGGGTCCTTCACCGATGTTCTCAGAAACAGAACAGCTGCATCATTAAGTGATTAAAGGGAACGGCCAGGAAACACTGCTGTAAGTGGATTTTATTTATTACCAACCAGGACTGAAATTAAGCAGGAACGATCCAGTACAGTCAAAGAGGCGGCGGTTCCAGGAAGAGCTGCTGCTCCGGTTTGGTTCCACCTATTTCAGCGCACAGTTACTAACTTATAGAGATGGATATGCAATGTTAAATCTCACACACGGTCTTTTAGTGCGTATCTGATGTTTGGCAAACTTTGCTCTGCCTGCTGTAGTCATGCAGAATCCATCTTTGCACATGCTGCACGCTTAGATCCTTGTCTGCACTTACGCTCCACCCTGATGCGCTCAGCAGCTCATTGCACACCAGACTCTGCCCTCGCTACCTGATAAACTATACGTGGCTGATAAATAACATCTGCCAAGTGCAAAAAATTGATTTTATCTAGATTTAGGGATTTTGTTGCTTTCAGTTTAGAAGAGGTGATGCAAAACTTTCTTTAACTTCTTCCAAAGGACTCTTGAAATTATATCCATAACAAATATTTTGGTGCTTATTGGTTATTTCTTGATAAAACCCCGAAGGAAAATTCATATACATCATATATGACGATTTATCTAATCATGCCTTCTTCTATCTATTCAATTAACAAGCAAATGTTTTCCTGTATTGTTATAAAAACTTTCATCTGTTTTCTTTGAATATTTCAACATTATAGTTT
>NW_015151000.1:390842-393118 GCF_000732505.1 Cyprinodon variegatus | reverse complement strand
GATGTGAATTGGAGCTATAGAAATAAACTGAAACTGAACTGAATGGATTTCTGGATTTGCAGCTTCTCTGTTTTCTTCTGCAATTCATGCATGCAGGCTGTAATAGACAAATATAGGCTAAAAAAGTTTTTTTTACAGAGTATCAGCAAGAATTTAAATCTACTTTCCTGCCTGGTAGAAGGTTGGTATATTTGCACAGAAGTTAGGAATCCGTTAAAGACGCACGGCGGACGATAGAGATGAACCCTGGGGAACATTTAAGGACAATAAGACAAGAAAGACAGGCTGAGAGTTCAGCTGGAACAGCTGGGTGAGAAACCGTGGTGCTGGGAGGCAGAGGTCACCATCAGGAGGAACTGGTAGGACGGGTGGGGGGCAGGTCAATCAGGGAGTCAGTCATGCTTTAGTGTAAATCTAATCTAAATCTAAAACCATATGTAAAAGAAAGTCAAAGTGGCTCCCCTTCTGTACGCTGGCATCATTAGACAGACGGATCAAACCTCTGAGAGGCCAGTAAGACCAGAATGTCTTGTTCTCTCCAGGTGAAGCTCACCGTGAGGACAGTTAGCAGCTCATCCGCCGTCAGCTCAGCCCTCAGCTGCTCCTTAAACATCCGGATGGTCGGATGCTTCAGGTAGTAGTAGGAGGCAATGCGTCCGTATGTCAGGGGCTCCACTGCCTGATCGTCCTGATGGGAAAAAAAAACAGTTTCTGGGTCTGAACATGAACACCAGCAGTTAGATCTTCAGCAATGGGTACGCACCTCCTTTATCTCTATGCAGTAGGAGCATTCCAGGTCCCGCAGGCTGTTCGCCACCAAGCCGGACAGATATTTGTTAATGGAGTCATGGCTGACGTCTTCCAGGTTGTAGTAACTGAAACACAGACAGTCGTGGTTTAGGAGGTCAGCCTGTTTCCTTCCATTTAATCCCACTGACTGATGGCCGTTCTGCCCAGTCCACACAACTGGTCCAGGTCTTTCTGGGTTCTTTGAGGAAAACTTTAGTTTAGGCTGTGGTGTTTTTTGGAGAGAGAAGCTCATGAATCCCTGCAGCCCCCAGAACTTTATAACAGTACCCAGGACCTGCTGACAGTCCGTTACAGATACATCAGGGTTCTGGAGGAACAGACTCTGCTTTTTGGGTAAACTCGGATAATAAGAATGAGCATTATATATGAATAAATCAGGCCAGCAATGTAGATGAATAAGAAATTAGCTGTCCTTTATAGCTCGTATGGATTTGGTCAACAAAATTCAGAAATGATAAATATTAACAGTAAACATTCAGAGTAAAAATGGGAAAAAAGAGGCTGATTCTCAAGAGACTTTAGTAAAAAACATCTTCCATGGAGCTAGCTTTCAGGCTATTAAAAAGCCCAACAGAAAATGAGTCCCAGGGTGGGCCATCATTAGGGGACATGAGAAGAGGCCAAATGGGTTCCATGTTGGGCTCACAGATGTAAGAGTTTCCACATGAGCCTCAGCAGGAGGCTTTGTCAGTTCACTGCCAAGATCTGTGTGGAGTTTAAGGGGCGGGGCTTTTAAAGGGCGCTAGAGACAGCAGAGCGCCGGACAGGAAATCAGACCAAAATCACTGGAAATCTAACAAAGCAATCTATCAGAAGCATCATCTTTGAAATAAACTATCTGATTTTAGAAAAAAATCCATAGAAATCAAAATTATTCTCACCACGGGACAAATAAAGGAGAGCAGATATTTGGATTAAAGCAGTGACACCTCCCGACAGCTGCTGATCAGTCTATTTATCTTTGGTGATGAACTTTAAATCTTTAAGGATGGAAGGCCTCCTGACCATCACCCTAAAGCCGGGCGTACACTGGGCCATATTTTCAATCGTTGCACCAACAGCAGCTCTACAGCTCATGTTTGTTCTCACGCTGTGCGACCCGACGCTCTGATGCGATCTACCTGCTCACACTGTACGTCTAAAAACCAGGCAGTGAGATGGCGCTACTCGGACTCGTCTATCTGGAAGCAGAACCAGTAGCAGAGGAACATGAAACTCACTAGAGTGAAACGCGCTGCCTTGGATATTTGGGTAATTTAGTGCTGAAAGCCCTAAAAAGAAAAGGAGACGACGTATTTGGACAAAGACATGGCTGAGCTAACGTGGCTACTACGGTCTGTCAGTTTGACAGAAAGAACTCCATTTCACTCATTGCCCCCCCGCCATGCTGCTGGGTTTTCCTCTGAGAGGAAGAAGAAGAAGAGGAAGAATCCATGTTTGCACATTGAGCGATTTGCCCACGACCA
>NW_015151000.1:386427-390832 GCF_000732505.1 Cyprinodon variegatus | reverse complement strand
AAGCCGGCCGTACACTGGGCCATATTTTTAATCGTTGCACCAACAGCAGCTCTACAGCTCATGTTTGTTTTCGCACTGTGCGACCCGACGCTCTGATGCGATCTACCTGCTCACACTGTATGTCTAAAAACCAGGTGGGACTCAGCGCCGCAGTGAGATGGCGCTACTCGGACTCGTCTATCAGGAAGCCAAACCAGTAGCAGAGGAACAGGAAGCTCACTAGAGTGAAACGCGCTGCCTTGGATATTTGGGCAATTTTGTGCTGAAAGCCCTAAAAAGAAAAGGAGACGACGTATTTGGACAAAGACATGGCTGAGCTAACGTGGCTACTACGGTCTGACAGTTTGACAGAAAGAACTCCATTTCACTCATTGCCCCCCCCGCCATGCTGCTGGGTTTACATCTGAGAGGAAGAAGAAGAAGAAGAAGAGGAATCGATTTACCCACGATCACCTTACGACGGCCGACTGAATTTCAACCATGTCTGATTTTCTCCCGACCTTACGATTCTTGATGGGGAGGTGGTGGTTAGAGGCTGATTGCCTCTTGTTACCCCCTGTACAGCTACACCATGCAACATCAGGCTGAAAGTCTGCTTGAAGGAAAAATTCTCACACAACTGGAGAATCGGTCCTAAAAGGGCAAAAAATCGTACATTGTACGCCCTGCTTAATCTATTGCTCTTTAGCGACTACTCTGTTTGTACCGTTTCTATGGTTCAGGTTGTCTGAAATAAAGCTTAAATCTTCCAGAGCTTTGGTTAACTCTCAGCAAACGATAAACACTGAACGTTATGAAGCTCATCTTATACCTTTGGTCGGATCAGGGTTGTTCCTAAAGATGTCCATCTTACGATCGACAGTTTACCAGACGGTAACCTTTAATCCTGTTGTTTTAACCAAACAAAGACATAAAAACTGACAATGAATACAAAAAGCTGAGGATAATTCGGCTGTTTATGGCACATCGACTGAAGCTGCTTTGGACCAACTGTTAAACAAGTGAAAGCAGCTTCTTGGAGCCATAGCCACAGGCGGCTGGCAGCAGCTGACCGGCTTCAGTGATGAAAACTTTATCTTCCATGTTAACAGCGAACACCTCTGAGGACGGAACGTGTTTATCACCACCCAGATTTCCCAGCGCCCGTCTGATGAAGACGTAGCCATTAGCATTATTGCCACCAGGCTCCTGATGGAGCAGGGCATCAGCAGTTAATGATTCCCCTGGGGCCGCACCGCTGTGCTCTCTGTGCAGGGGCCATTAAAGCTGAAAGCATGGGTGATTTATTGCCTTAGGAGGGAGAAGATGGGGAGTTTCCTCATATAGAGGACTAATTTAAAGACTAAATGTTTCATTCTTAAAGGAGGACTTTGTTTTAGACGTGTTTTTAATGTCCAATAATGTTATTCAATAGATTGCTGTGAAAACTGGCCCCTCTAACAGGAACTAAATTGTCTAAGTTTGTTTAAATCAAGAAAGATTCTGGGCCGATCTTTAAAATGTTTGTTTATAAAAGCGTCCACACTGGATAGCTGTGCAAAGCTGATCTACTAACCAGCTGCAACAGGAGCAAACCTGTTTATATGCAGAACACGCTGATGCCTAAAACGTTATTCATTAACACCTGAAATGGAAACAGATTAGGAGAGAAGTTTCTGCATCTTCCTGGCAGAGAAGCTAAGAACAAACATGAGGATGGATGGATGGTTGGATGGATGGATGGATGGATGGATGGATGGATGGATGGATGGATGGATGGATGGATGGATGGATGGATGGATGAAGGATGGATGGATAAAGGATGAAGGATGGATGGATGGATAAAGGATGGATGGATGAAGGATGGATGGATGGATGGATGTTTGAAGGATGGATGGATGGATGAAGGATGGATGGATGGATGGATGTTTGAAGGATGGATGGATGGATGGATGGATGGATGGATGGATGGATGGATGGATGGATGGATGGATGGATGATGGATGGATCGAGGATGGATGGATTGATGGATGGATGGATGATGGTGGATGGAAATGGTGGTCAGTCCAGGAGAAGCTCTGCTCAGCTGGAAGCTGCTGATCTGCAGCCTGGATCACTGGGATGTTCTCTGCCTCCCAGTTCAGCCTCCATCACCTCCAGCTTCTCCAGAATATAAACACTTAATGTTTGATCCTCTTTATGCTGCCCTCCTTTGTTTTAGAAGTGATTTTAAATTTGAACTGTTTGTTTTTAGATGTCTCACCAATGTCTTCCTGTTTTCCTTTGCTTATCCAAAGGAAAACAGGAAGACTGAAGATGGCTGCTATAAATAAAAACATGAAAAGAAATAAATGAGACGAGTGAAAGACTAAGACAGAAATATATCAACACCAGACTGACTGATAATTAATAAGCATTCAATGATTCTTCTATGAGTCATTCTTCTGATTCCATTAATGTTTTCTTTAGGCCATATGTTTATCTGTTTCAATATTCAATTTTCATCCTTCATTCAATTTTTTTTTGCTTTTAAACTGTTTTTAAATTATTTTTATTATGTTGTGTTCTTAAACTGTACAGCACTTTGTATCAACTGTGGTTGTTTTAAAGTGCTTTATAAATAAAGCTGGTATGGTATGGTATGGTAATATTATAGTTGTGGAAGTATTGCGTCAGATTTCAGCCTAAAGTCCACACGTGTAATAAATACTCATCTGAGCAGTTTTATTTCAAACACAAGGATGTAAACTTCATTTTCATTGCTCTATGAGGTCCAGATGACTTCATTCTCTGCGCTCGTAGTTTGATTTTAAATGTAGATCCTGCCGTGTTTGGACCCACTTCTGTGCGCTTCTGACAACTTTCGCCACTTTGAAGGCGTTACCCACCGGACAGAGCAACTTGCCAGTGATTGGATACTTTTCAGGGAATCCCGCCTCTTGAGGCTGCTCTCTTCTTCTTACTAGCACCTTAATTTTCCTGTACTTTTTATCGCACAATTTGCAATCCTCGTCTGGGCGATTCCGTGCTAAAGTTGAAACAGTCTGTCAGACACTATGGGCACAGACTACAGCACAGGCATAGGTCTAGGTTTAATGCAAACATGAATTCAAATAAAGCCGGAGCAAACTGGAGCAGAGCTCCGACCTTTGAATAGAAAGCCGCTCTGCGCTCCACCATATTTCTTCCTCTCCGCTCTGCTCCCATGCTCTGGTCTGGGCAGCGGACATGTTGGCCACTGGTTATAGTGGCCTCAGTGAGCAGCCGCCACTAACCTGGGGTTCATCACCAGCCGTCTGAAGAAGTAGGTCCATGTGATGTAATCCATGGCATCCTGCTTGGAGGAGATGGTTCCAGCAGCGATTTCAGCGTTCAGATGGTCTGACAGCACGCTGAGGAGGCTGACGAGACAAAAAAATAAATTAAATTAAAAAATCAGAACTATAAATATACAGTCATATGTTTATATTGCTATTTTTTATGTATTTATTACTGTTTTCAAGGCTGCACTTTAAAAAATGAAATTGTCTAGAGCTCTTTTAAATGAAATTTAAAAATAAAAGTCTAAGTCTAAGAACAGATGATGAGAGTTAGGAGCTCCGTTACCAGAGGTCTCCTTTATCAGAGCGTGTGTGGATTCTACCTTTAGCAGAGGTGATGGTTTAACACCAGAGTCTATAACAAAAGAGTGACTGTGGATCTATTCTGAACAGGAACACGGTTTTCTGTTTGTTACTCAGAGATCCAGATGTGGAAGTCACAAACCAGCTGTGCTCTGTTTGACCAAAAGTCCAGATCCTGTTGGGTTTTTCCCTCTTCACGAGCAAATCCATGTCTGACTCCATGGCTGTGTCCAACCATCCGCCCTAAACACTATATAGGGGTTACGCCATATTAGATGAGTGCCGAACGTCTAAAAGTAGTGGACTAAAATTTCCCACAATGCACCTTGGGAAAGTAGTGATCAACCATGGTCACCAGACGAGCAGATATATCCCAGACTTATGGGATATGTTGTAGCAGTGACATTATATACGTAGACGCCTAATTGGACGCTGTCGGCAGCGAGGCTGACGTGCCTAGAGGGCGGCCATCTTGGATCGGACCAGTTTAGACAGCTGCTGTCAGAATGAACCGGAGGCGCCTTAGATCTCATTTTAATCACATGAAAGACGAGTCAGAGATAATACTACAATAATTTCTAACATGTCACAACCATTTAAAAGGCCAAAACTAATTTTGAAAAATTTTTTTTTTTTTGGGGGGGGGTGGGGGGAAGTCATATTTAAATGTCAAATCATTCTGGCCTAAACATGTATCGTGAAAAATCAGTACTCTTTATCAGCACATATTGTCCCAAAGTTTAGCAAATTTATACTTAAAAAAAATCCTGACTTAAAATCTGTGTTTTTTCCGTTATCTTCTG